>NC_133309.1:25037939-25069315 GCF_012295235.1 Primulina huaijiensis | reverse complement strand
ATATTTTATTATAAAAATAAATTTGATTACTTAATTTAAAGATAATCAAATGCTAGCATCGTGATTTTAATAAGTTTGAAAGTTCTAGTAGTCTTATCTTCAAATAATAATAATAATATTCTTACATTAATATTTAAGAAAAATCAAAATAATATTTATAAAAAAAATCTAAACGTTAGTACGTGAACTAACAAAGTTTATAATCATGATATTTTTTTATAAAAAATAATCCATGGTTTATAAATTTTTATTTTAAAATGATTTAAGTTTTTTACTACAAAATTTTTATTAATTTTGATCTGTTTATCTAAGTTTTCTTTATTTTAATAATTAAAATAATTTCTATTCGTATATATATTTAATAAATATTGGTGATACTCCAGGAATGGACCCATCAAGATCAGACCCAAACTCCCGGCACATCTCTAACACAGGTGGAGGGCTCATGACAGGCCCATGTATTCTCCTATAAATATCAGGTTTGAGCGTACGATCCATTCATTCAATATAATGACTTTCAGCAGCACCCTTAGTTGCTCTCCCCTTATATATTCAGTCTCTGACTTGAGCGTCGGAGGGGCTACGCCGAGACACCCTCCCGGCCCTTTTTAACGGCCTCCTTCGTGATTTCAGGCTTATAGTAAATTCGATGTCTGCATTTTGACTAGTATCGTCACCTGCTGGAACCGGACCCTAAATTTTCACTGAGTATCAAATATTTATATTGTAGATGTTCTATTATTTAGCTTCTTTATCTTTGCCAAAATTTTATTAAGTATTTTAGTAAGAAAGTATGAGGACTAAAAATGTATTTTTACCAATAATAATTTTATATCTCCCTTTTTTTCCCTAAATTTTTTCAAAATATTATTATTATTTTTTTAAAAAAATAATATTTATCGCTTCCTCGTATCCCTTGTCGGGATATGAGATGCCCCTGTTGAGAAGCAAGCTTTGGGATGGTCCTACTCGCCAGCAAATTGACAAGGACTCGTGAATTGGTTGCCCCCAACAACTGCATAATCAAATTGGACCCCTTTTCGTTTTTCTTACATAAAAATGTGTACATTACATTACATCCATAGCAATGGATAATTGTGTTATACACTGAAAAACTTCTTTATTCAATGTACACAAATTTTGGACAAATTTGTAAATTGAGCGAATTGCACAAATACTACTGGCTATAGCTATTAGTCGAGCAGTAAAAGTTTCGTTTTATAATTCATATCAAAGTCAATGTTACACATTCTACTACCGCACGTGTCTAAGTTTGTAGAATTATCATGACCATGGTTTGACACATCATCCTACTATTTTTTCGACTATTAAAAGTTCCAAGTTTGTAGAATTACTAAGAGGATGGTTTAATGAAAGAATAATCAAAACATGATGTTTAGACGGTTTAAACTGATAAACGTCCGATTCTATATAGGTTGATGGATTAACGAGCCATTATAACAACAAGATTGTGTTTATTATCAATTGAATATCCTTGACTAATGCATCACTCGAAGAATACATGAATATGAGAAGGATAGGAGAGAATAGTTCGTCGGGGAATCTTAACCAAGTGGTATTTATGTTCGATGTTGCGCATGTGACATGCGATTGAATGAAAAAGGACAAACGACAAACATAGTAACAAATTGCTAGAAATCTCTTCTTCCTGTTCGTTGCGACAGTTGAATCCGTGAAAAGAGTCCATAGAAACCTCTGCAAACCAATTAAAACTTGGTTTCGCTCTCAAACATGAACTCCTCTATATCACATAACTTAGTGGGAATTTTTTGTTTTCGCTGCTCAAGTCTCGTGTAAAAATATTTTCAAACGTATACCAATTGGGATCATCCTCAAAATCAGTTCAGTACAGTACAAATATCACTCTGCGAGTCCAATTCCTATATAGGCTAAGTATTACCGTCTCTTGGATTTTGATGAAGTGACATAAACTTCTCTTCTTGAAAGACACGAATTCGAATCCATGTTAAAAACAAGAGAATCTCACACCCCAAATGTTGCAATAAAAAAATCGTTGTCTAAGTGCTAAGCTTGAGTTGGAGATGTAAGAATTATACAGTAAAATTGTAATTTTGCATATTATTAGATGTTGTGATTTCGCTCATACTTATTATTGTTAGAAAAATTTCTGATATCATTAATTAATTTTGCTCAGATAAGTTATTTGATGAACCTGAAAATTTCCACGTGAAATACCAATAATTTCTCATGCAAGAGTGGGGCCTCTAGCCAACTCCTCCTTTGTCCTCATGCCAAATTCCAAAATTTTCAAGAATCCACCCACCCATCCTCTCCCACTTCTTCTATTTTCCCTCTGCAAATCCATCTCAAATAAAAATTTGATTTGCATCCAGAAAATTTAAACCAAGTTTCTTGGAAATGGCCTTCTGGTCATCACTTTTTGTGTTTCTTGCAATTGTTCTTATTAGTTCTTCTGGCAACAATGTGTCTGGTTATGATGATACTAAGCAAATTTTGCCACTGAAAAGGCCTCAACCCGCATGGCGGAATGATACACAGAGTTTCTTGTCTCAGAAATCAAGTAAGTATGATCAAGAACACATTGTTCGGATAAGACAACATGGTGTTCATCGATTATTTATAAGAAACTCAAATTTATTCCACAAAATCTGTGGTCTATGCTTGACGACATTTTATTCTTGACATTGTTTAGTAGCGGGCATTTGCTTTATTCTACAGCTATGTCTAATTATAGTAGTTAAAATCCATCATCAGGGACTCAAAATGCTGCTACTGTACTTGAAATGAAGCACATAGACCACTGCTCCGGATCGACATGGGAATTGGACCAAAGGCTCGAAAAATGCCTTGTTGCAGATGATATTCGAGTTAATTCAATACAATCACACATCAAGAGTATACTTTCTAGCCAAACGGAATCCTCGAAAACTCAGATTCCTATTACCTCAGGTGTGAAATTGCAGACACTAAACTATGTTGTCACGGTAACTTTAGGAGGCCGAAACGTTACAATGATTGTTGATACTGGAAGTGAGCTGACTTGGGTTCAATGCTTACCATGCAAATTGTGCTACACTCAACCGGAACCTTTGTTCGACCCTGTGATATCTCCTTCGTATCAATCAGTTCTCTGCACTTCACAAGCCTGCAATACTCTACAGTTGGCTACAGGCAACTTAGGAAAGTGTGGGAATAATGCAGCAACTTGCAACTATGTTGTCACATATGGAGACGGATCCTACACTCATGGGGAACTGGGTCGGGACCGTTTACTTCTTGGATCAACGCTGGTTGATAGCTTTGTGTTCGGATGTGGTCGGAACAATAAGGGCCTGTTTGGGGCAGCTTCGGGATTGATTGGATTGGGAAGGAGCGATCTTTCATTGATTTCTCAGACTTCTAATTAGTTTGGAGGAGTTTTTTCCTATTGCTTGCCTGATAGTGATGCTGCAACTTCAGGTTCACTCATACTAGGGGACGAGTCCTCGGTTTACAAGAATTTTACACCAGTTTCTTACACGATATTGATGACGAATCCATTTCTTGACAGCTTCTACATTCTGAACTTGACTGGAACAAGTATTGGTGGGGTGAGTTTAGAGTCTCCAGATTTCAGGAAAAGTGGAATTTTAATCGATTCAGGGACGGTTATAACAAGGTTTCCTCCATCGATATATCAGGCTATTAAGTCAGAGTTCTTGAAACAGTTTTCAGGGTATCCTCCAGCCCCAAGTTTTTCAATCTTGGATACCTGCTTCAATCTGTCAGCATTTGAAGAAGTGAACATTCCTACACTTAAAATGAAATTCGAGGGCGATTCTGAGATGACTGTGGATGTTAGTGGGATGTTCTACTTCGTCAAAAGAGATGCATCTCAGGTATGTTTGGCTCTTGCAAGCCTTGCATATGAAGATGAGATCGGTATCATTGGAAATTATCAACAGAGAAACACAAGAGTTGTATATGATATTAAGCAGATGAAACTGGGATTTGCAAGGGAGATTTGTAGTTACAGTTAGTTCAATTGGATCGAACATATATTTTTTGTGATATCTTCATTTACATTAGTCCGAATGCACGGCAACATGACAATAGTGCATACATTTTTTTCCACAAAACCTCAACGGCTTAACAACATTTTGATCTAAAAAAGTTGTTTATTAGTTTGATTCTGCATATAAACTCGTATTTTGTAGTTTGAGGTTGATATAGAATACATGAACACCACTTGTTTTTCAAGTTCGGTCAGTGTTCAAGTAGTAAATTATACTTTAAGAGACTCATATATCCTCAGTATATGTATAATAGTTTTGAGTGTACGATCAATGAAGGAAGATTTATGGAGCATTCGTAACTTTTCGGCGATTCGTATGATTCGACAATCGAGATACGGCATTAGATCCATTGAAAGGCTTGAAGATTTCAGTTTCACTTCTAACATAAGCTATATCTTTCACTGCACCGAGAACCAGACGACTATGTTAATATACTAGGATGCAGATAAATATTAACTCTTATGATCAACTTGAGAAGAGACGATCAGCAATTCTCATACTTGCCTGTGAAACTGAGTAAATAACAGACGCAAATATATTGATTATGTATATTCAGAACAAATCTGATGTTATTGACTTGAAGTAACTTGAAAATTTTGAAGCATTTATCAATTCTCTCACCAAAAATTACACTATTTTAGGAGGGTCATCCTATTTTTCAGAGTAAGAATATTTTCTCCTGTTCTATCTGCACTATTACATGAATGATGGAAAAACAGAAAAGTAAACTATCCAGGAAAACTTGAGGAACAAACCTCGGTTTCGTATCGAACCATTTTCTTGGACTTGGCCTCGTCAGTGGACAGAGCTGATAAGAGAGTCCATTTCTGTATTATTAGGATCTAATGTGCCATCACCCTTCTTTGTCTTCAACATTTCAGCCGGAAGAATTGCCGCATTAGGATCACCACCAGGTATCAAAAATAAGATTGTGATCGGAAGAACTCGGAGAACGCTCCTTATTAATATGGCCACCCAAAGGTTGTCAAATGTCGTTCTTGTCACGTTCAAAGAGTGGAGCAGGAGGCCTCCAGCCCAAGATGCTGTAAAAGAACCTACATGGTCTATTGCCATAAGCAAGGCGAAGAATGTGCCTTCGATACCAGAGGGACAAAGCTTTGAACTTAGTACAAGAAGAGGCATCCACTTCAGACGACCAATCATGTGAGAAACTGCTGAGTCGATTACAACTACTGCATAATCTGGCAAGCCAAATTGCAAGTTTATACGTGAAACTAATATTAAATCTAGCATTCCTGAAGCACCATAGAGTAACTGTGCCCAGAAAAGTATGCGGCGAAAAGGGTGAGTTCTGAAGGCATTTTGATAGAGGAAAACTCCTAGAAGAGAGCCGACAGCTCCAACAGCTGATATGGATCCCACCATTTCCTGCACAAGGAAAATGAGAATCACACGTTTCACTTCAGTCATATACCTTGGATGTATACAAAGTTTTAATTACATAACATTGCACGAACCAATTAGATCGTTTAGTTATCAACAAGTGAGAGTTAAATAATAAAAGAAAGAGGGAGTACTTGTGAAAAAGAGGGGCCGGTTTTAGCATCTGTATACCAATAAAACATCCCCTCGTGTATGTGCAAACTCACTGCCAGTGACAAGTACATGTACAAACATGGCCGCCAAACAACAGGGCATTTAAGTGATGTCCACATAACCATACCAGCATCCGCAAATTTTTGGTTCACCTGTTCACAAACAAATTTCATAAGCTCGTGTCCATTAGAGCAAAAGACTAAAATTTTCCTCAGAAAATAGTTTCTTACTCGCTTATAAGAAATGTTTCGGATAGAGGGCTCTTGTATTATCATTCCCACCAAGATGACTAGTCCAGCTGGAATACTAAGAATTCCAAACACCCCCTGCAAGAAAATTGCCATGATTAGTTATAAGCAAGATGGCATCCTCACCTGGATCATGTGAAATTCACATTGCACGAGAGAGATTCAGATTACTACCAGAAAGAATTAGCTTATCTAAAAACAAGTTATTTAACTAAATATACAATCATTTAAAATAAATCTTAAGCTGAGTTTCTAAAAGTTATAAATATTATACCACATTCAGTATCGTGTCAATAGTCACGTCAAGACCCAACGATAGTCCAAAAGAAAATATGGTGATAAAATAATCGTAGCTACATAAAATAAGATAGTAGCAAACCTTTGATCCGATAATATGAACTAGAAAGCCACTAATTGTGAATCCAATTAATTGACCTACAGAGGAGCTGAATCCACACAAGCTCTGCATGTCTCCAGCAAGAGAAGGATGACTTATACTATTCTCTGTCACACAGGCATCAATAGTCACATCTGCAACAGCCACTCCAAGGCTCCCACCTATTAGGAGTAACAATGCATATACAAGGTACAGGTTCGTTTGACTTGATAGAATAATCATGGACATGGCACCGATAACACCTGGAACAAAAAAGGTTAATTAACATCGGTATTCTTAAAATGATGAACTTTGTGCTTTAATTTTATTGTGGACTGGTGCTTGTTAATTCATTAATTTTTCTTAAAAAAGCCGCACGCAACATTAAAATGCTTTCATCGATAAAAGAGAACAGCTGAATTTGGCATCAGAGCACATTACTAATGACTAATAGTAATTAGTCTCATTCTTTTTTCAGTGGCTACAAAACAACTCTGGTATAAGTGTTACACATATTCACTTGTCTCTCACTGCTCAACATATGGAGTAACAAACTGAGTGACAGTTGCAAAGCACACTGATAGAAAAGTTGTTTGCTTCTGAGTTCCTAGCACATTTTAAGATGTTGAATAGCACACTTTACAGAAAAGTTGTTTGCTACTGAGTTCCTAACACATTTTAAGATGTTGAATCATATTAATATAGGTCCCATGGAATGGGAAAGTAGATTACCTGTGTATGTAGAGAAACATTTTATTATTTAACATATATATAACTCATGTCAAAACTGCACTCTAGCATCAAATTCAGAAAGTTCGGAAAATTTCAATAATCTAAAGGAGTCTTCCTGAACAAATTTCCATCGCCAAAATTCCCGATCTGTCTTTCATAGATACACACTTCGTTAGTAATCACATCGTTGTGAAATGTGTCGGTCTCATGAACTGCTTAAATTTGTCTTATGCATCCACCTACCTCTATGAGTATCTTTGCATAAGTAGTGTATTCCAGCTAACAAATAGCTTGCTTCCCAGTTCCTAGGACATTTTTAAGAGGTTTAATCACATCTATCTAGGTTCCACGGAGCATCAATCACCTTTATATTTGCAAAGAAATACTTTCTTACTTAACAAATGTATAACTCATGTCAAAACCACAATCTAGCATCAAATTCAGATATTCATAAGACTTTATAGAGTTAAGACTTTATAGAGTTAGAGTATCCTTCCCAAAAAATTTCCGTCCACAAAGTAACTGATCCTTCTTTCATAATTCCACACCTACCTGTAAATCACATTCAAGTTTTGTTCCTCGACACAAATTCTTACTTTCGATTAGCCATGAAGAATAAAATTTCAAGTACATATTCTAAGTAAATGCCAATAAAATTGTGGGAGGCATATATAATCAAGATCTTTGAAATGAATAATTATTTAAGTCTGCAATCTCGATTCTTGATCAAGTAAGAAAATGCTAATAAAGAATTCTTGAACTATTAAGAAGAAACTAGCATATTTGCCACTAATCCAAGATCAATTCCAACAAGAAATGCTTATGTGACAGTCGACTTTCAATTTACCGGCAATGATGAAGTATGGTCTCCTTCTGTTTCCACCAATAGGAACAGTATCTGTGAAAAGACCCCACAAGGGCTTAATAATCCAAGGGATTTGAATGAATCCAAAGTAAACCTGAGCTTCAGATGGCTGCAATTTCTGCTCATCTTTCATGTAATATTGTGTGCTCACTTTGCTCAGCCCCATACAAAGCCCCTGGTTGATTCCGTACACAATAACCACCCCCAACACAAAGCTCCAGTGCAGTTCATCACTCAGCTTTCTAAACCAACAAAAGGGGCCAAGAATCAGTCCCAAGATTCCATTTTTTCGGACCCTTTCCACTTGGGGCTGTTTTTCTTGAAACGGGACTTCTTCTTCCAGATCCATTGTTGTCAAGAACCCTTCATTTAACCGTACAGGTGATGATTCTGGAACGTTTTAGCTACAAAATGTAACAAAATTATAAATAAAAGTGGATCAACTAATATCTAGAAAAAGATTTCGTGGTTTTTGAGCTGGCTTACGCGTTTTTGGTGGAATCTTCAGCTAGGAGGTAGGAGGATGGACAGAACATCAGGCAAGCAAAGAAAGGCTGTCAATTGAAATATGAATGAACGAAACTTAAAGCAGACGACTTTAAACCCATCCGTGGCAGGTCTTTTGAGCAAAAATCGTTTGAAAGAAATGGTTGGAATTGAAATCAGTTCTAGTTCGAACTGTCGAGAGGATGGTTTAGATGCAGAAATGCGCCTCTTGTTGGTTGGTGGCAGACCCAGATCTAATCGTGCTGATAGCTGGCTTTCTTCTGTTTGAAATTTGGCAGATTGCGACTCAAAAAATAATGTTTGACCAAGACTATTTATCTATTCTTGAAGACTTTCCCCGCTCTAGAACAATAGTAAGTAGTCAGTATAGCCAGTAGTTGGCCTTAAGCCTAGCTGTGTTACGGAATCGTGTTCAGGTCTTTCCTTTCGGAACAAAACTTCTTTTCTCACGGGTCAGACGTGGGCTTAATTACCTCGAAGGATTTGAGGATCGTTCCTATTTCAAAATAAGGAGCTCATTTAATTTTTTATCAAGAATATATGTTTCTATCCCCTGAATTGAATCGGGTTGGTTTAGATTTGGATTTACATCAAACATTAATTTGTTAAAATGACATGGTTCTATGTGTAGCAAGTCACTTGTTCTTAGTCAAATATATATTATTTTCAAAATTGAAGTTTGATTAGCGTAGCTTTTTCAAATAAGATATTAGGTTCGAGACTTTGAAGCCGAGCAGGCCAAGAATTTGAGATGAGACGGTGATTTAATCTAAAATAGTTTACTTCAAAATTGTTCTAAAAATGTGGTCTAAAATTTATTTATTTTTTTATTTGAGAACAGAAGAGAAGCGATCTAAATTTCTCAATTGCACGAGCGAAGATAAAACAAAATACATTCTTTCGGAACGTAGTAGTACAAAAAAACAAACAAAAATCAGTGTAGTTGGGGAGAAAAATGAAAGTAAAAGGGATAAAATTGATTCACTCGCATAAAATAATCTGTTCTCATAATAAATAAATATTCTACTCTAAATCCCAAAACAGAACAAAACAAAGAACTCCAAGCAAGCAATTTTGATATACTAAAGGAATTTCAGTTTCCCCTTCGCCACAGAAGCTTTTGCCTGCTGCAAATGGCATGATGTCTTTCGAGCTCCTGTCAATCCAGAACAATCGCCAGCACCAAGAGTGACGGCAAAGTATAGATAAACAGTGCACAGAAATGTAAGGAGGATGAGTGCGGTTAGAAGAAATCGATGTCGTTGAACAAGGGTTGAACAGCTTCCCAACTCCTCGACTCGGGAGTATTGCCTCTTCAATATCGGTGGAGAAAAACCGTTCTGTGTTTGTGTCCTCCGATGGGGAGAAGTTATTACATTGTCAAGAACCATGTTTATGTGAACGGAACAAGAAAGCCCCTGCACATGTTTTCAGATTATTAATCTGTAAGAGCATCAAGATGAAGATCTTCATTCAACAAACCGAAAATAATAGGAAAAGATATGATTTGGTGGCACAGACAACATGAATAACATCAATACAAATCTTGTTCAAGAACTCCAGAAGGCAACAGCATAAATCATACCAGAGCCAAAAATCAACCTTCACAAGATACTCTATTCCCCCGCTTATATAAAACAATGGGATCTGAGCTTGAAGGAGTACGTAAGGCAAGTTACACGCCAAACAACTAAATGTCGAGTTACTGCTACATTGGTTTTTTCCCTTCTAATCCACGAAGTACAAACACAAGAATTGCAGAGAAATCATTAGTTCTCAAGCCATTCTAAAGAAGTCACATTCTTAAGGGAATGCAATGAGATAACAGTCCACCTGCTTAGGTAAACAGAAGCAGTTCTAAGAAACCAAAGTTGAAAAAGCACATCAGCAGGTAATATTTGAAAATCTTAGCTAGCAGAAATCCAACATATGACAAATCAAAACCAAAACATCTCAAGATCACAAGTCAGTCGGCTTGACATCTTACAGCTACCTAAAATTAACACAAGTTAAATATTTCCTAGAGATTATCTTCCGGAACAAAATCGATGAAATATTTGTCTTGCTGAAATGCCAAGATCTGATCCAAACATCCAGTAACCAAACCATCATTCTCATCAACAAATTCCAAATCCAAGACCAGAAATTTATGCGAATGCAAGGCAAGAAATTGCAATCCCTCATCGCCTTTCAATCGCTAGTATCAAGCAAGCATAAAGATTTCAAATCTAACTCATTCAATGCAAACAACATGGAATAAACACATCCAACCAAACAATAAATCGAAAGATGCGAATACAAAGAACACGCACAAACTAAACAGATCTGCATAAAACAGAAAACACGTAGCATGAAAGAAGCTCACAGATGAAGAAGATGGAAAAGATACGCTCCTCCAACAAAAGATCAGTACTTTTACGATAATGACGCCTTCAAACAATTTGGATTACCTTTCAAATCCAATCCAAATCATCATCAACCACTCAAAAAAAATGTACAAAAAAAAAAATTATCCCAATTCCAAACTGGGATTCACCAATTCTTTAACAAAATTCAATGCTTTTTTCCCGATTTGGGTGAAGAAATAGAAGAGAAAAAAAAATGATATATGAAAATCACATGAAGGGGTGTATATAAAGATATCGGCTTTCGGGTTTGGGCATTTTAATAATTTGTTGTTTTGACCCTTTAAACTTTGTAGGGTCAAATTTGAAATTTAATATATTGAATTGGTCAACAAATAATAATTCCAATTTCCCAATAAAGAACCATTCAATAAATGATGTACTTATAAACTTGAGTTAAGTTCGAATTGTAGCTAAATTTAATGTCATTTGAATTTAATTATTTGATAAATTACATTAAAATAAAAATATATATTTATTACCCAAACTTCTTTGATTTTAAACTATTACTTATAAAATTCCTTTAGAGTTTAAAATTAAACTCCACTAAACATATCATGTCATTTTCAATTTTATTATAAATTCAATAATTTCAAATATTTAAAAAAATATCATGTCTCTTTTGCTACGATCTAACTATCTAAATCCGTGAAAACTCGACTTGTTTCATACTTATCGTGAAATATAATACTTTTGACATAAAAATTATTAATTTTTCACGAACCAGGTCGAATTAGATATCTGTATCACAAAATTGACCCGTATAAAACCCAGTGTTGAAAGAAAACATATAGCTAAAACTGGCACTCAGCCAGAACCTAAATACTGTTGCCAGAAAAATTACTATGTCATTTGGTATAGAGAAGAAGACAAATTTTTTGAAAGTAGTACTTACGATAGTTATTAGTATTATTTTACATTAGATTAGATTAGGGGTGGGAGACCACTTGATCTCTAAGTCAGTCTCCTTTTTCTTTTTCTTTTTTATTAAAAAGGTAGAGTTTGTGGAGCTAATCCCAAATTTGAGAAAGGCGATGTCACACATTGTCGAGTTACATAAAACTATTGCAACTTGGAAAAATCTCTAAAGTTTTCTTTTATTTAAATTATGCTAAGAATTGATTATATACAATACATATAATATAAAATGCAAGTTCTTACGTAGTAAATTATTGGATAAAAAACAATGTGTTGAATAAATCTTTCCATATCGAATTATATGCACTTTAGAGATCAATAACAGTTACAACAGGGATATGTCAACCGATAATATAGCACATATTGTATATATATGTGTATGTATGCATGATGTCCTCCTGCAAACCTTGTGCTAGAGGGACTCGAGAAAACACATCTTCAATGAATTTAAATGTTACATTGAATGGTTTAAATTCAGCAATCAAATTGAAGTTGATCCTCATCTATCAATAATACAACTTAATCTGGCACCGATCAATGCAAAACTCATTTGAACTTGTGTGCTAAAAAAAAGCCATTTGCTCAAGGTTCATCGCCATTCAATCCTCGAAATCTCCAGAATTCTCCAACAAGTAATTGACAGCTAATTCCTCGTTGCGATCGCATGCCAAAAAGGCTTCAATTATAGAAGCTCTGTCGAATCCCATTGCCTCCATCTACAGCACGAAAAGAAAAATGATGACGAATCATTATGCGTATAATCAGAAACACGGATCAATATACGAAATGAGATAGAAAGGGACAGTTAGACGTAAAGAATAACTGTGATGGTGTGTTTCATACTCTTTCGATGGCCTCCTGCTCTGCAGGTGTGACACTAACCGCATGGGGCATTTCTTGTTCTTCCTGATCAAACATATCCCTGTAAATAAATAAAAATGCTGCTGAGGCAATTTATATGCATGTGATAGATAATATATTAGTCATGAATATTTTAACCGTTAATTGTACATCAAGAGCGATATAATAGGGCCGATGGCTTTTTATGGGATAAGTTGAAGGTTTTTGACACAAGATGTCAAAAACAAGGAGTCATATTACAGAGAGCTAAATGCATAAAATCATCCTGTAAACTAGAAAATTGACAAAATGTCCTCTGACTAGGGAGGAGGACAATGAGTGCAAATTTGAAAGCCATGCCAGTAATATTCAACAAATATACAATCAATTTAATTTTAAATTTGAGAACAAGCCCTTCAAAGAGTCAACGTCTATATTCAATTTTGCAAATGGATCTGATTCATGTAGCCTCAAACATTTTAGTAAGGGCAAAACTCACCCATCAGAATCATCAACAGGTTCGTTGATTAGTCGAAGGAACTCTTGATGGTTCTCTTGTATGAGTCCCAGGAGAGGTAGATTCTGCTTCCCGAGCTCTTGAAGCACTTGCTATAAGAGAAAAAACTAAAATTTAACTTATTTTATGGCTAAAATAATCACCAACAGCGCAAACAGAGATATACGTAAAAATTACCTGCAGAATTTGTGGATTAGCATGAACCATTGAACGCAGTGCTTGAAACTGAATTAAATTAGAGGAAGTTCAGTTCTGTAAAATTTTCTTAGTCTATGAATACACCATGCACGAAAACAAAATTTGATCTGACCAAGCAGTTGGAAATGAAAAGGACAGCAAGAGTTCAAAGCATGTAAAAAGAGCTTTGACAAAAAAATAATTCAAATACTCAACAAAACCGGATGAGCAGGGGGAAAAAGGCAGCACACCTGTGTGTTGTTCCTGAGGAAGTCAAGGGATCCATGACCAGTATCAGCAGGACCAGAAATGGTTCCCTGGAAAGTTTTTGACAGAAGTTACCAAGCATGACAAAACGAGCAAATCAATTAATATAAGTCGCCGATGACGAACCTGAGGAAATAAATTCAATGGAGATGAGTTTGGTGCTCCAGGCACTGGTGCAGCTTGAGTGGCAGCAGTTGCAGAATTCACGGCTGATTGAGCTGATGGCACTGGAACTTCAGTGCTTTCAGGGATTCCCTGATTTAATGTCAAAACATTAGCGTTCTTTGCTAGCAATTAATGAGAAAGCATGCAGCTAGAAGAGGAGCAACAGCATACAGAATACAAGTAATCCACTGCCCTCTCTGGATTATTATATGCAGCTCGAAGTGCACGTATAACAGTCTCTTTGTCCCAACATCCGCCGCCCATGTCCATTATTTGTTGAACAGTAAGCTCAAGATTATTTCCAGCAATTAAACTGGAAGCAGCTTGAGCAAAAGTATCAGTAGGATCACTGCAACAACAATACTGTAATGGTTATTGATCCCCTCAAGAAACTCATACAACAACCTCGAACCATAAGCTGTGAATGATAGAGTACATCATTCAGCACATTCCAAATCACTAATTAAAGATACCATACTTTGGTGTCGTGGAAACATAAGATAATCCAGCAACTGTGGGGGGCCTACAAGTCAGAAAGTGCACCATTCAGTTGGATAAAACAAACACCAACTAAAATACAACTGGAGATATTAATACAACTCACTGTGCTGGTGGCAGAGCTTCAGTAGCAGAAGTAGGATTAGAAGCTGGTGCAGCTACAGGAGCTGGCTGCTCCAAGAACTAGGTCTGAGAAAAGAAATGCTATTAAACAGAGTGCACAAATGAAAATATACCTGAGCAGAAGTCGACCCACTTGAGCCCAAAGTTTTTCCCTGCAATCAACAGGTAACAATGCCGCTTCAATGAGGACTTTTTGAGTCAATTGTTTGGTTCAGTTGTCAATAGTTGAGAAAAAATTATATATATTGGTCTGGGTCAAATGGGTCACCTTGCTTAGCATGACCACAAGGAAACCATCTTCAGAAACCTTGTTTTCAGCCAAGGTACTTTCATCTTTCAATACTTTGCCATTATGAATCAACAATTGTTGACCAAATGGATAATTATCTTTGCCTTGTACATATTCTATGTGTTTCTTAAGTGCCATAATCTAGAAATAAAAATCCAAAACTTAATCAATCAAACAAGAATCAAATTATGCAGGATAAATTACAAGAACACGCTGTCTTCTCACAAAATTTCCAAAAAACCTGTAACTAAAGCAAACATTACTGTAAATTGATGTGTAGGACACAGACTCTAACATAAATACATGTAACATTAAATTACCAAATCATATACAAGAATTTACACAATATAATTCGATAGCCTATTGCAATTGAGACGTGACATTTCAAACCCCCTTTAGCTACTGATGCATTTCGACAACACCATTTTATTTTCACGTGCTTATTTGCCGAAAACAAGGGTATAAATTCCACATTCATCAAGGTTTCGTCGCATAACAAATGGACATCATGCTAATGAAAAACAATGATATAGCATTCCAGTTGTGTGTTTCTGAGGAAATCTCCAAGTTGAGTCGAATTATATATTCAACAAGATGATAACTTTCATACAAACACAACAGTCTGATAAAAAAAATCAGAAAAAAGAAAATCAAAACAAAAATTTCTGAAACATTAACAAAGAAAATTCTAAAAATTTTACCTATATTACAGTAACTAAAAGAATGCGCTCATTGATCCAGATACATCTGAAAAACATTTGGAAAAAGAAAGAAACAACTAAACAATAGTTATTAGAAGTCCAAGAGGGGCTGCTTTGGCTAAAGGCGCAGAAAGGTTCAGTCATTGCATCTACACCCAAGCCACAAAAGCCCTTCAATAGAGTGTGCACTTCGCCGTAAAGCACAAACCTCAGCACACTTCAGGCACGTCAAGGTGCAACTGGTAAATCCGATTTATTTGGATTGAATTCTAAACAATAAATTTTCTTAAAACAATTCTCCCGGTAAGTCCAGTGCTTTCCTAGTGGCTTGCGCCTCGGCTCTACAGATGCTTCAAGGTTATACGAAGCTTTCGCGATTAAGTGCGAATTGAGCAACTAAAAAGTATGAACTATACAACGTATGCTTAATTAACCCAAAGATTCACATCAGATGCATACTTAAACCATAATTTCACCAAAAAAAATCGAAACTTGCTCATGACATTGTTGAAACAGATTAAAAAATATGCATCCGTCAAATCCACGAAAAGCAAAATAGAGAAGAAGCATGCAAATAGAGATAATAGAGTTATTACCGTCTCGTTTGGCTGGACGCTAATTTGGAAATGGCTGCCTTTCAGAGTTTTCACGGTGAGCTTCATGGTACCTAATTCTATCAAATTAAATTCAGTTACCAAAATCCAAACAACGGGAAGAAAAAAACCAAACCCTAGAGTAGAGAACGGATCCACAGAAGAGGAGACTATGAAGAAAAAGAAAAGCGTACAGCAGAAATCTTAAAGGGTTTGTTTGGGGGGTTTTAGAATTTCAAATCGTTGCTTGCAAGTATTCTAACAAATATTAAAATAACAAGAGAACACCCCCAAACAAACCCTTTTAAGATACGTCTCTTGAGTGACGGTCTTACGAATTTTTATCTATGAGACGGGTCAACTCTACCGATATTCACAATAAAATGTAATACTCTTAGCATAAAAAATAATATTTTTTCATGGTTCACAATAAAAAGTAATATTCTTAGCATAAAAAATAATATTTTTTCATGGATGACCCAAATAAGATATCTATTTCACAAAATACGACATGTGAGACCGTCTCATACAAGAATTTGTCAAATAACAATGAGTTATTCAAATTTTGTTTTAAGATAATTATTACTAACGATTGGACACACATGTTATGTTGCGTATATATTATTTGTATATTATGAATTTGTGATTGATTATAATTATATAATATTTGATATGCATCTTGAATTATTAACAATTTTTTCATCGATAATATGAAGCACAATTGAAATAGAAAATTATACAAAAAGAAATAGAAATACAATTGTTAGAAGTGAAATATTTAAGTACATGTTTTCCACTAATTGAATATAATAAAATTTATTTAATAAATTTTGATTAAAGAATATAATTTTGAATATAAAATAAAGGAATTTCTCCCAAATGAAACATACATATGAAGTAAAGAATAGTAACTTCAAGGTTGTGTGAGCACAAAGTTTCAAGTCCTTTTGCTTCTTCAAAGAGTAAAAACGCAACATTACCCAACTTTCTATTTGTAAAAGTAAATATCAAAAACTTGTGTGAGACGATCTCACGGATCGTATTTTGTGAGACAGATCTTTTATTTGGGTCATCCATAAAAAAATATTACTTTTTATTATGAATATCGGTAGGGTTGACTCGTCTCACAGATAAAAATTCGTGAGACCGTACCTACTCAAAGTAAATTACCATCACTGCAGTCAAAATCACAAAATAAGATCCAAATTTGAATAGCAGCACCAACGCATAGATATTAGTAGGTTAATTAGGGATGACAATGGAGGATTCGCCATTCTCATCACGTTCTCGCAGGAACTAGGTCTTCATTGTCGTCACATCTCTATTTCTATATAATTGAGGAATTCTCATCCTCATATCCGACCCGGCGAGAGTTAAATCATCTTCTCCGCATCAAAATAGTCTAAGAATGGCAATTGGGTGGGCCGATTTGCCATACTCATTCAGCATACTCAAGATTAAATCTTCATCTCCATCAGGGCTTGAAATACAAGTTTAGTTTCAAATTTAATTGCATATATAAATACTAAAATATTATTTAAACAATACAAACATTAATTATTCATCGTTTAATAAACAAAAAAAAAATGAAACCACATCATTATCATGGAACGAGTTAGATCGTGAACGAGATTTGATGGTTACATATTTGAGTTTTTTCTGATAAGTTAATTGTTAGGAAAAATTATTGTTGTTGTTATTATTATTATTATCATAATATGGATTTGGGGATGTGGATAACATCTTCGCATGTCTCCGATTTGCCGCTGGAATCCATACCCAAAAAATGTATCCCCAAACCCTCAGGCTGATCATGAGAAATTGAATTCAAAATCGTGGAATCTAGCTTCAATGGGTAAAAATGCAAATGTTATATCATCCAACTTTTGATTTGTAAAAGAATTAAGTAAATCACATTCAATGCAATCAAAATCCAAAAAAAAAAAATCACTCAAGTTGGTGTCTGATTTGGTGAAGTAGATGAATTCTTGCTCAATAGTTAGGAGTTCGATTTCCCTACCAACACTTATCGGACAAGCTTTATCACAGAAGACTTGCCCAATGTACTTTACCTGGTTATAGTTGTTTGCAGACTATTACGTCAACCCGGGGTTCACTTAGTATATACCGAATCATAGCTTAATTTTAAAAAAAAAATCAATAAAAATCCAGGTATGATTAGCACAAAAATCATAGATATTAATTACTAGGTGTGATATTGCGAAATTGAATTCAAATTCGTGAAATCTTGCATGCAAATCAATTGCTCAAATATTATTGTGCCAAATTTTGTGGTCAAAATTACCATGTAATATTTTCAAGATTACAATGAGATCTAGAATGTGTTCCTTTATAAGTGTCAAATTTTCAAAAGAAAATCAGTGAAAAAGGGAAAAAGGAAAGGTCAAGAAAATTGGCAAACAAAAATGGCTTCTACACTAAGCTCGTTCACCTTGATCCTCTACATTGTGGTGCTCTCTGCCTTGAATCGTCCATCCTCAAGCGATACAGCAGCATTGGTCAATCAAATATGTAGTCAAGCTCGAAGTTATGGAATTTGCCATCGTTTTTTCTGGAACCGCGTCAACTCTCCAACGACAGATATCATAACATTGAACCATATAGCTCTCGACGAATCTTTATCGTTGATAGAAAGTACACATAAACTCGTACAGATGTTGAAAGCTCGCGAGCATGATAAGAACATAAAAAATCTTTATTCGATTTGTGACAGTTCATACGAGATACTGACTGACCAACTTGTGAGCGCGAACTCGGCATTCGGGGCAGGAGATTTTAGAAACATGGTGTTTTACACAGAGCAATGTGATAGATTTGTGAGTGATTGTGAAAGAATTATAGGGTCGCAAGTGGCTCGATTGAGTGAGAGGAACATGAAAGCGAGCGTGTTCATTAGCATTTCACTTTCTGCGGCTGAGATCTTGAATGGAGACCATTGAGTTCATATGTAATTTCTACACATATTTATCCTTGTTGAATTGAATTCCAAATACATAGATTTTATTTTAAATAATATTGTGATTTTTGCATGCATGCTCTCATATTAGTAATATTGATAATGATAAAAACTTGTGTGAGACGATCTCGCGGGTCGTATTTTGTGAGACGGATTTCTTATTTGGGTCATCCATAAAAAAATATTACTTTTTATGCTAATAGTATTACTTTTTATTGTGATTATCGGTAGGATTGACATGTCTCACAGATAAAGATTCGTGGGACCGTCTCACAAGAAACTACTAATTGATAATATATTTTCTTGGGTTGGAATTATAAGAAAATGTTAATAGACTATTAGCATTAAGAAATTTGATGAAGATTTTACGGCCAAGACTTGCGAATTGTTTAATTAAGATATTTTAAAATATAGTCCAAAATGGTTATGAAAACTTACATGATACTATATTCTATTTCAATGACGATGGAGTAAAACCACAAATTGTTTGTTTAAAAAATTCCTTCATAAAAAACAATAGCTAAGAATTATTAAATTTATAAAATTTATGACTTATTGGGAAGCAAATAGAAAATTTAATTATACACCATAATATAAACATTTCAAATAACACCAAAAAAAACTTATATGAGACAATATCACGGCTCAATTCTGTGAAACAGATCTCCAATTCGATCTGAGTTATATAAAATATTATTTTTGAATATATCTCAGGTCCGACCAATCTAAGAAATTATTGTTTTGGTAGAATAATAAAAATAGAAAGTAAAAATTACCACCTAAAATTTACAATTAATGGTGTATTCACCCTACAATGATATTTGTTCTTCCCCTCAACGTTGTGAATTCTAGCTTACTGAATATTTAAAAGTCGCTAGTACTGCATTAAACCAATCATAAGCAAACACGACACTAATAGTTCTCCAGTAAATCGGCAAGTACACCTCACGATCTTTTGTGTCGCGTGACGATGATGAGCCCTCCTAAAAGAAAATTGATAATGCCAGGCTTAATTTTATACTGCCAGAAGCAGTTACAACGATCTCAACACAATGTACAACATTGTCTTGTCGTACCTTGTGCATCATAAGTTGTATTCACATACAAAAATAATTATCTTTCAATCAGACACGAAAAGAAAAAATAGAGAGAAAGGGGGCGTATCGGAGAGCAGAGCGATCAGACAAAACGAAGAGAAGGGTCTTCCATTTTCTGATTCAGGAAAAAAAATAAAATTTTGGAATTTAAGCAGAACGAAAGAGAGAGCTCAAAGCAAGAATTTGAAGGTGTAAGGAGCAATATTATGACGAGCAAAATGGGTTCAGAGAGCAATTGAAGAGGAATGAAATAAAGGAAAATTGAAGCTGGGAGTGTTTTGTGATTGCGGTTTTTTCCTCCTTAATATAATTCTGGGTAGCTTCATTGAGGTCGGCCCATTCGGTTTTGCGCTTCTTTTGAACTCATATTTTTCTCCAAGTTTGAATCTTTATGTTCTTTCATGATATATTTATCAAGTTTGAATTCTGAGCATGAAAATCTGAACTTGAAGTTGAGAATTCAAGCTCGAATCGTTGTTCGGGGAAGTGGCATTTGGGTTATTGTGTAATTTTGCAGAAAATAAATAAATTGTTTGCGGTGTTGCTTTCAGTGTCAGGGAGGTATCTTTATTTGGTCTTTGGTGTTCTAGTTTAACAAAGACTCCGTCTTTTTGTAGTAGTTTTGGGTTTTGAGTTTGGTGTTGGAGAATTTTAATGTGTTGGAAAATTTAGGTTTTTGGAGGGAGAGTTGGTTTGATTGAAAGTTTTAGATCTCTGGGTGTGGACTGAATCATCCAAATAATATTATGTGTAATAATCGAGGTTTCAGATATGGTTTTTATTTCTGCATTGTTAAGTTTGTAGTTTGATGGATTAAATGTTGTTAGGAAATGTGTTTGTGGAACTGGACCAAAAAAACGCTAATATAGTTTGGGGTTTTGTGTCTTCTGTGGAACTAGTGTTTCTGTTGTATGGATTTTGATTGTTAGAAGGAGAGAAGGGTACAGAAAGATGCCTCCACCACATCAGCATTCACGGATCAATCTTGTCGAGTTGAAAGCTCAGATAGCGAAGAAACTTGGGGCAGAGAGGTCCAAGCAGTATTTTTATTACTTGAATAGATTATTGAGTTTAAAAGTGAGCAAGGGCGAGTTTGATAAGCTTTGTGTGGGAATCATCGGGCGGGAAAATATTCCGCTTCACAATCAGTTTATTCGTTCTATTCTGAGAAATGCTTGTAGTCAGAGTGGCCCACCTCCGTCCATTCACAAAGATGATGTTCTGAAGCACGAGACACAAGCTGGTGGCAAGGCGATATCTGCAGATGGTTACCAGAATGGGTCCCACATCGGAATGGCTCATGTTTCTGGTTCACCAGGTTCATCAAATGGAGGTGACATGTTACCCGTGTCTCCTCGGAAAGCCAGATCTGGTAACCGTGATCGGAGAACTGGGGAGCGTCGTAGTGCTCTTGGACCAAATGGGAAGATCAATTTTCCTTCACAGGTGTCTATGTCCAATCAATCGAATGAATTTAATGTCATTTTAGAGAATGGGGATATCAATCCACCGCATATAGGTCGGCCTGTGCAGCATCATCAAGGACTTATGCAGTTGGAAAAGAATGAGAATGAGATCTCTGTTCCTCATCCAGCTAAAATATCGGGTGTAAGGAGATCATCAGATGGTCCATCTCCCGTCCATAATAAAGACCATTTGGAGCTGGTGGTTAGAGAAGATGGAAAACAAGTTCCGTCAACGATTTCACTTGAAGCTCCTCTTGGGGTTCCATTATGTCCAGTTAGTGTTGGTGGGGCAAGAAAAACCCTACCTCCAGAGAGTACCCTCAGATGTATTGGTACATTCAATGATGGTGCTTTGTTGGATAGTCTAACCTTAAGGGAAAGAATGGAGCAAATTACTGTGAGACAGGAGATTGAAGGGTTGCCAGTGGATTGCGCCAACATACTGAACCATGGTTTGGATTCTTATCTGAAAAGATTAATTACGTCTTGCATTGAACTTGTTGGATCAAGGTCAGGACATGAGTTGACAAGGAATGACATCTACAAGCTCCACCATATGAAGCTTATTAATGGAGTCAGACCAGCTCATCATTATCAGATGCTAGGAAGTGGCAAACCTTTGGAAGTGCAAGAACAGAGGACCCATTACCCGATTTCTTTACAGGATTTCAGAGTTGCCATGGAGCTGAATCCAAGGCAACTTGGTGAAGACTGGCCATTGTTGCTTGAGAAAATATGTACACGTGCATTTGAATAATAACACTGAACGTGGGCCTGTAGTTTCTTAACTGAATGAATTGGTTCCTGCTGGATCAAAAGGCATGCTTTGGGTATTAGTCTTCTGGCCTCAAAATGGCTTTAAACGTTTTCATGCATGACCTCTTGAATAGTACGAGAAGACTGGGACCGGAGCAGGGAATCTTTATTCCACCCTGCTATGGGGCTTCCCTTTAATAGGAAGCCATCATCAGCGACCATTCAGATATGTAGAACATCAAATTCGGTTGCCCTGTTGTATGATTAGCATTCTCCCCACTTCATAATTTTTTCCTTTTTCTTGTAATTTGCGAGTCAATTAGTAATTCATGAACAGTTTTGCATGAATAATTTATGTAGTTCGGTACTTCAGAAGAAAGGCACACTTGCATGATGCAATAGTCATGTGCATGTGCCTCGACTATCAAAATTGATCGGAATCTTAATATTAACGGTGTTCTTTGACCAGTTGTTTAATATGCTTATTTTTGTTATGACAAGTAGCATGCTGCTTTTGGTGCTGCTTATATATATTGTAATTCAGATGCTACATTGCATCATATGGCATGTTGTTATGTCTCTCTGAATATCATGCAAATATTTTGTGGCTAAACTCTAAAGATGTTCTCAATCCAAAGAAGCTTGTATTAGCAATTGAAGGAGGACCTTTCCTAGGGGATGGAGTGCAAAATGACCTTTTTTTTCAATATACATGTACGTGAAGAAAAGTATTGGTTCGAAATTGTTTTGGTTGAAGTATAATGTACCCTTCAATTTTAATACTATTTTACGGCTATTTTTTAGCATACTTCTTTAATTTCACTCAGAAGTGTTTATCGCACCTAAAAAATGAAACAATCTAACTGCTCCGAAAAATCCAGCTTCTCTGTTTGGACCCGTGATGGTTGCAGGTATGCTGTCTCTCATACTGCATACTATCGGATGAACTGTCCAGATGTAACAGTTTTAGGTAACCTGCTAATATCATTTATAGTTTTGCTGTTTATATTCTTGCTTCTGTTATTATAAATTCTTTTTGTTTAGGGCTGAGATTTTACCCATTCCTACCTTCCAAAGCATGCCTATAGCATCCTTCCATGTCAACCTTTGATCCTCGGACCAGGTATGACGTTCATTGCTATTCTTATTTGTATTTCGCTATTAAGATCGGCAATCATTATCTATTACCAGTCTCACTCTTGCAGCATCGTTGTGTTGATATATGTTTACTGGGTTTGTTGCACTTGTTTGGCTACTGATCACCATGGCTTTTTATCAATAGTATTCTGTTTATTAATGTGTAGAAAAATAATTTGCACCATGTAAATGCATCTGTAATTTTTTTCCTTCAGAACCATTTTCATTACCGTTACCTCTATCATCAACAGTTCCCTTGCTCCTCGAGCAACATCCATTTATTTTCGGGGTGGTTCTATGGCTGGTCATGTACTAATCCACCGTGTATCTCATGTCTTGAGGAATGAATGTTGTTTATCTGAATTTGTTTCTTAGTTGCCTTTTCAGTTTCTTGCCATGTCTTGAGGAATGAATGTTAAATTTTGGGACATCCTGTTGAGGCGTTGCTGATTTCCTTGCATTACTCACCTACTACCCAAATTAAACTGGGTTCTTCAACTACACGCCGATCTTTTGGACTTTTTGTGAAACACTTTCATGCCATGCCTAACATTGAATCAACGGAACTTTGTGTTTTGTTTTCAAAGTTTAAAACAAGTGTAATGTATGAAATTACTAATCAATGTATGGGAATCAATGACACAATTAAATTATTGTGAAATCTCACACACACACACACATATACATATATATCCAATCTACAGATTTGATTGGTGAAATCATACACACACGTGCGCGTAGTTATTTAGGGCGCAAGGCGCACTACAGCGCTAGGGTATCTTGGAGCCTGAGACGCAAGGCGCAACACAAAGCGCACACTTTATCGAAGGAAATCACATTTAAGATAAATTTTAAAATTAAATATATATAAAGTGATTTATACTATAATATTATATAAATTAAATATTTTTCACAAAGATAACAAACATTGTAAATAAAAAGTTCATGAATAGATAATGTAACGTAAATCATAACCAGAAAAAAAATTAATCATTTAAAGTTCATTAGTAAATCATCAATTCATAGTATATTAAAAAAATCAAATATCTAAATCATCAAATTCTTGTTCAACGTCTGCAACTATATCATCGTCGTCGCAATTATGAGTCATGAGTGTAGAAGAAATTAGATTAAAAGTTTGCAGAAAAGATTACACTATCATCTAAATCATCAAATTCTTTATCATCCTGCTCAACTATCATCATCATCGTAAAAGAAAGAAGATTACAATAAAAGTTTGAATAAAGAACTTATGAAATTTCTGTTAAAAAAATCTTGCATAAATGAGCGATAGTTTTTTTAATCATTAAATAGACACGGGCTTTGCTAATTAAGCTTCAAAATTGGTTGAGTTCGAGTTAATTTTTATTCACCTACAAAATATCAGTCAACTTCTTTAAAGCGCAGGCTTTTACGCCTCTCGGAGCCTCGGGCCTAGACAGAGGCGCACGCTTTAAGCGCACTTGTTTCAAGTGCGCGCAATGGGTGCGACCGGCTGGGCCTGTCGCCTAGGCGCACGCTTTTAAACACAGATATACATATATATCCAATCTTCAGATTTGTAATTAAAATGTGCAGATTTCTATAATTGATTCACTTTACAATATTCAAGGGGATTTGGAATCAACTGATACTATATAATTAACATTAAAAAAATGTCAGGTTTACCTTGACAAAGTTCTCCCATGCTTCCGTAGATGCCTCAATCATTTTCTCAGTTTCATTCCATCCAATTCCACTTCGACTTAACATCGTTTGCAAAATACCATGAGTTCTTTTCCATACATGTATCTTGGAGCTAGTATAGTCGTAAATCGGTAATCGGGAAAAAAATTTTAATTGCATTCTCGAGGGAGATCAAATATCCAGCACAGAAGCTATTGTCGCCCTTAAAACCAGACTGCATTGCGTCTTTCAGTGCATGCACAAGGACTTCCTCCCCTTTTGTAGTCCACACATGCTGCTTTTATCTGAATTTTTTTCTTTACCAACTTTGGTAACAATGGAAGAAACAGTATCCATGGTGATCTGATTTCTAAAATATGACAAATAAATCAAACTGAAAGTATCGGTCAAAACTTACATATTTTAGAACGAGATACAAATCCATAGCGACATGAGGTATTTCAATCAACACCAAACAGACAATATTAATGTCTCAAGTCAGCAAATAAACTAACAGTACACACAAATTTCATGTCTAAACCACACGTACAAATAAACTACAATCACAGGCAAAATAATCATCTATTGTTATCCATAGACATAGCTAGGTTATCTCTCCATGCATCCCAAGTAGTTGAAGACTGTAGATTCTCGATGAAACCATAAGCAACGAGATCCGTTTGGCCAACAATTGCATCATCGGGTTCCTGTAGAGGGTCGTCTGGCATTTCCATCCTGATGAAGTTATTTAGGAGAATACATGTAAATATGATATTGATTTGCACTTTGAGGGAGATAAAATGAAGGACTATGAAGATCTGTCCACCGTCTCTTCAACAACTCAAAAGTTCTTTCAATTACATTACGAGCATGACAATGTTTTACATTGAAGGACTCTTTGTAATCCTGTGGAATAATGAGACCACTTCCCCCATCAGCTAGATGATAACAAGTTCTCTTGTTTGGTGTTAAGAATCCTTCAACATTTCCATAGTCATTGTCACACAAATAATATGATCCTCCCAATTAACATACAATTTAATATTTTAATAGACTAAAAAGTTAAAGCATAAAGTACTACCAAAAAATAATAATGCACTAACCTCTAGGTACTTTTAGTCCGTTATGTCATATGCACAGCATCTCGTAGGATCCGTGCATCAGCTGCAGATCCTTCCCACCCAGTTAGAACATAAATAATTTTCAAATCACACGTACAGTTGCAGACACCCAAAACATTCACCGCAATTGTGCCTTTTCTCGTTCTGAATTTTGGTTTATCTTTGTTTGGGACATGTACACGGGAACAGGTTTCACCAATAATAAGGGTTATAATTTCAGAACAGATTGTAGCACTTCGTGAAAATGAATACTAAATGTCGACCAATTACTACGTAAGTATTCGTATCCCACAATTATATTCTTCTTGTGATTTTCTAAAATGGACAAGAAAATTGCAACCTTAAATATCTACTATCAGCTAACCCCCCGACATGTCAACAAGTAGCATAGACGTGCAAATGCATTTCGGTCATGAATTCTTCCTGTAACACTGTACTAGATGCCTCTCATTCGTCACCTACGATTTCGAGGAGCTATGAATTTCATGTAAAAACGGGAAACAAGCGCTAAAAACACGAATCATTGGACCAATATTTGGTGCACCACTATCAATTTAATGATGTTTGAATCTGGTCTGGCCATGACAAGTTATTCTGAAGAAGTTCGCTCTATATCACAGGTAGAAGTCGCCTATTTTGGAGATGGAAGGCATGGCTGTAGCTTTTCCCCTGAATCTGCCGATAAGTTCCATGAATTTGGATCCATATGGGGAGAATCATACTGAGTTCCTTAGATAAACATGAAGCTTCACTTAAGAGGCATGAAATAGTAGTTTCTGTTCTCTGTTCATTAGAATTTGTGTTATATCAAAACAATTTCTTATTCTGAGTTTATTTGTATATAGTAAAGTTCAAATTTACGAGTCATTTTGAACTTGTCACCATGTCACATTCAAGTTTTTATGCCAAGAGCTTGAGTAATCCCTACTCTTTTTAAGTTTTATGTCCACTCGAAAGCACCAAACAAAATTGATTTTATAACTAAAGAGGGATTAAAATAACCAAGTAAAAATCATGATCCACCCGAGGAACTGGGTTAAATTGCCTGATTTAAAGGTAGTAAAAATCATGATCCACCCGAGGAACTGGGTTAAATTGCCTGATTTAAAGGTTCTTTCCACTGTAAATCTCCATTGAGAATCATGACAGAACATGACGCGCATTTACAAGTCACTCTGTTATTTTGAAGTATCTGTGAAATATATCGATCATTGATCCACATTCCAAAAAGGGTGAAGAGGATATATAATATAATCGTAGTGCAGCTGCAAATATACGGAGAGCTTTTCTTCATGAAGTTTGATTTGAAGAAAAGGAAACTGCTGCACCATGGTTTGAATGGGTGCTGGACCATGAAAAATTCCTCCAAAGCCATCTACTCTTGTGCTTGTCATGGCGCGACATTACTTGGGATTCTGTTCTTCTCAGCATTTCCCACATAATCTGCACGTCCTCGTAACCACAACTTTTAATGTCGTTATGCAGTTTCAGAAGCCCGGCACCTGAAGAAACCAAAAGTCCAACACATGAAAAAGAGCGTAAGACATTACTTGTCTTGCTACAAAGATATATAATTATCTCATCTTTGGACATCAGTGAGTATATCAAAGCTAACCAGTCAAGGAATCGGTTTGCTATTCGTCGAAAAAAACATGTACCCTACTCCTATCAAAACTTAGGATAAAACCAAACGATAAGTGATCTTTAATAATTAAATGCATTAATTACGACATCCATCACAAAACCGAGGATTGCACAAAAACTGAAGTGGGACATCATTTTATCAGCTAGCAGTTCATATCATTAACAAATTGTGTCCTATCACACCGAGTAACAAAACTCCCACAATACTGTCTTTCAGTGGAAGGAAATTAGTGGGCGTAATTATCCACAAGTGGAATCATTACAATTAAATAGTGCACAAAATACTGTGTCAAAAAGACAAATCCTCGAATGAAAGCAATCATTAGTGACTTATCATCATTTTAAGGAGTTTAATTGTCCACAATTAACAAATGGATGACAAGGACTGATTATGCCAAAATTCTGCGAATATCATCAATTCTAATCTATCATTATCATTACTAGTATAAAAGATTAGACCCTGACTAGTTGGAATCATCAACGTTGATCCCTTCTCCCCATTCAGATTTACTGGAAACTAGAAACTCGACTCACCTCAAATCACTTCACTCATGCGTAATAACAGTAGTAACTCCGGGCTGAAGTTTTAGCCAATCTCTCCTTCAGTTTGAGTATGCCTCTTTATGCATACAACACTAATCTAATCTTTATCTAACCTAATCTGGCTTAATTTGGAAAAGCAAAACAAGAAGAAGAAATAATTCAGGAATTATAAGACTAATCACTTTAGAATGATCCGGAGAAATTTAACTTCAAAGGCTTCAAGTATATACAAGACCAATCTCCATTGCAACAGCATCAGTATTCACCTCAATTTTACCGCATTTTCTCGAAATTTCAAGAAATGAGACGTTTTTGACATTCATTCAAAGTTTTTTTCCTTCATAATTCGATCTGAAAAGGCCAATCTATTTTCACTAACTTCTAAAATTCAAAAAATCATATACAAAGCATTCAAGAAGAGTTTGGTAAAGGCATCTGTGGGATGTCATCAAAGCAAGATCATCGAATAAGCCTTGAGCCAGATTAGTTAGAGTGACCGGCATGTTCTAAAACCAAAAATCATACGCCAAATCCAAATCCAATATCATACACCAAGGATTCGAGAAGAATTTTGGCCCAAGAACTTATGGGTCCAAGCATGATTCACTATATAACTATATCAAAAAAGGACATTAAAAGTATAAGGGGGATTGAAAGAAAAATTATTGCTGAAAACCAATTAGTTGCTTCACTGTCCAGCAACAACATCAGGAAACTTCACAAAAATTACTCAGATTAAACAGCTATTCCACTCAAAATCAATATTCACTTTCTTTTTCATTTCTTCAAGAAGTTATATAAAAGGAAAGACTAAAGCTAAAAAGAATTACAAGTTCTTCCAAAAAAGGAATAAAAAAAGAAGGAACTAAAAAGAAGTTGAAACCAACAAAGAACCATCAATAGCTCAATTCCCCAGATGAAAATATCAAATTTTTTTCCATGCAATCTTAAAATAATTTTTGGTTTCACACTGATCTTACATCAAAGAACGTAAGAAATTACTTCAAATAAAAAAATTTGCATCAACCAATCAATTTATTACTAATTTTAAAAAGCCAAATTAGTTTCGAAAATCACAGACATCACCCCATCAAACGAGCAAAAAAAAAGGCGACTTACCATTTCTCCGGTTCCTCGCACGAGTCGACACCGAAAACCAAGCCCTTCTAACAGGGAAGACCATTTTGTGCCACCATTCCATCACCTTAATCTTCACCTTCCTCCGCCGATTCACGCCGCCTAGTCGACTCAGAACCACCCTTAACCCGGCCAGAACTAAAAAAATATCCCTCCAAAACCTCAACCCACAGCCCCACACCTCTATACAAACACCACTAACCCAAGCAAAACGGTGTATCTACATGAAGAAAACACACAACACACCTAGTGTGCGTTTTTGAAGAATTCGTGGATTTTTTTCGATTTCCAAGCTCGTTCTTTTAGCCGTTGGTGCCACTGGGAAATGAATATAAAATGTCAGTATC
Source organism: Primulina huaijiensis (assembly GCF_012295235.1). NCBI lineage: Eukaryota > Viridiplantae > Streptophyta > Magnoliopsida > Lamiales > Gesneriaceae > Primulina > Primulina huaijiensis. Next base: position 25,039,589 of record NC_133309.1, on the reverse strand, counting down.
TCACCGACACGTGACGGTATCGGTGGATTTTTTTTAGCCATTTTTAATTTAAAAGAAAAAATATCAGACGATACTTAACGTAATCACAAAACCTCTTATGAAATTATTTCAATTTTATAAGACGGATTTAAACTCATTCGTACTTCACGTAATCACAAAAACTCTATGAAATTATTTCAATTTTATAAGACGGATCTAAACTCATTCGATTAACGAAAAATATTGTTTGTATACTAAAAATATTGATTTTTATTATATATATAAATCGAATTAACCTATCACAAATATATATATACACGAGATCGTTTCACATTATACTTCTTGTTTACTTTTTCTTGGATTCGATTTATTGCCTGTTGAGACATCGTTTTTGGGAAAAATTGAATATGAAACGTGTCATGAGACCATTGGACGAAAAGCAATCAAAAACATTTTAAAATAAAAACGATTTTCAAACTTTTTGGCAAGCAAAATGTGTTGTATACTCTACGTGAAGTTCATCTGATATCAAAATCTAAAATTATTTTCGTCCAACTTAAAAATTAATTCGATTTTGGATTTTGGTGACAAATTGGGCAGAAATTAAGCCCAAAATGCTATCGATTGGCTCGTGAAATAAGATAATAAAAAATTTATGATTAAAGATAAATATTAACTCTAATTATTGTAAAATCTAACATACATATAAATATACCATTTTCATTTGTGAATTTTCTTATTTGTCCTTATTCATTTATTTAATTTAATTTAAGTTAGCAAACAAATTAATAGGTTATCTTAAAGGTTTTTTTTGCAATTCATTGTCCATCTTAAATGAATTTGGACATTAATACACATTCCTCTTTCTTTCATAACTTTTATGCCAAAAAAATTTATTTAATTAAATTTTCTTGTTAATTTAAATTAGCAAATCAAATTAATATGTTTTTTTAGGAGTTTTTTGTAATTCATTGTCCATCTTAAATGGATTTGGACATTAATATACATTCCTATTTCTTTTTTAAATTTTAGGCCAGAAAAATTATTTATTTACATTTCTTAGTAAAATCTAACATCTAACATACATATAAATATATCACTTCTAATTGTGAATGTTTTAATATACCCTTATTCATTTAATTTAGCAAATTAAATCAATAAATTTTTAATGGATTCTTTTATAATTTATTGTAGATCTTAAATGCCTTTGGATATTAATGCATGTTGAATTTATCAATTTACCCATGATTTTTTTTTTGTTACTGCTAAAATTTGTTACTAAAATTAGTGTATTTCTTCATGGTTGCTAATGAATATTTAATATTTATATCTTATCTTTTTTTTATTTTACATATAAATAAGTCACTTTTATAACAAATTGATTTTAACATATGAACTAAGAAGCATCGTATATTTGTAGAAGNTTATAACAAATTAATTTTAAAATAATAATTTTTTAATGGATTCTTTTATAATCTATTGTCTATCTTAGATGTCTTTGGATATTAATGCATATTGAATTTATCAATTTACCCAATATTTTTCTTTGTTGCTACTAAAATTTGTTACTAAAATTAGTGTATTTCTTCATAATTGCTAATGAATATTTCATATTTATATCTTATATTTTCTTTTATTTTACATATAAATAAGTCACTTTTATAACAAATT
>NC_133309.1:24845093-25037597 GCF_012295235.1 Primulina huaijiensis | reverse complement strand
AAGCTATTTTTCACATTTCAAAATAACAAAATTGTTATTTAATATTACTCACTTAATAAATTAACTAAGTTATGTTTACCAATTCATTGTGCATTATTATTATGATTGCAATTTAATGAAGCATAGGTGAGGACATATAGTGGTCACCCTAATAATTAATATTTGTGTTTAAATTATTATTAGTAATTAAAACTACTTTGTGTTCGATGAAATTATTTGATTAGTGAGAATAAATTTGATTTAGAAAAATGATTTCTAGAATGTAAAATAACAACTATATCATATTTGTTAGGTGCAATAATTGTTTATGTAAGGTATAACAATCGAAATGTGACGTTTGAATTGTTTTACGATTTTAAAATATTTTAGTTAATGTTGCATCGTTACCCTGGTTAGAACCTTTGGTAAAGCGGCGAATGCATGATCCTACAATTTGTATATATAAGAGTCAAAGTCATGAGATCAATTCTCATATATTGCAATTAGTGTAATTATTGATATTGTTGAAGTGCAATAATTGTCTTTGTTGGATACATCGATCGAATCATGATGATTGAGCTACTATACAGTTTAAAATATTTGAGTTGATGTGTAATATCTATTCTAAAAAAAGAAAAAGTTAAACAAAATTCGCAAGGAGTTATAGTTAGCAAAAACACAATTGATATTTAACTTACTAACAAGTTTAGGGGTTTTATTTTAACATCATTGTGATAATTTAGTTAATTAAGAGAATTTTATTTGACAGTCACCATATGCACTCCATTTAAATACATTGTGATTTTGATTTTAGAAAAATTTACTATTCTCTTAATTTTATTTTTATTGTTTTCCATTGTGAATGATATTTGGATGAAAATTATTTTTGTTAATTTGAGAGAGCTGTCATTATGTTATAATCATGCAAATTGAAAAATGTTATATAAATAAGTGAATATATTTGATTTATCATTATGATGTATTTTTATTTATTGTGTTTTGATATATTTAGATCAATAAATAATCATAAACAAGATGTTATTTAAACGATTTTAAAAATTATTTAAATCTTCTTAGTATATTTTTCATTATTAATCACCCACACCCACGTGCGATGCACGTGATCATTCATAGTTAGAACAAAATGTTGGACGAACCAAGGATACGAATGCTTTATACAATATATGAGGCGTCCAAAAAATGAAGTAAGGTTCCGATAGAAAAAGGTGTGGTTTTTTATATATAGGCAAAAACTTGTGTGAGACGGTCTCACGTCGTATTTTGTGAGACATATCTCTTATTTGAGTCATCCATGAAAAATTATTACTTTTTATTGTGAATATCAGTAGGTTTGACTCGTCTCAAAAATAAAGATTGGTGAGATCGTCTCAATCTATTCTATAAAGTGGCAAAAGCATGGATCGAGTGTTATGTGTATTACATTATTTTCCAGTCGGTGAGGATTGAAAATTGGAAGAATAAAGTCAAATATTTCTACTTAGATAACATTTAATTTATATAGTCAAAATAAAATATTGACCATATTTTACCTCTTTCTTCCACTTGTTTGTTTTCTAAAAAAACAAATGAATTAGTCGGCAATAAAAGGAAAAAAATGATATCATGTTGTCCATGTTTGATTTTTTAACCTTATTTTTTTTCTTTCTTTTATTCAAAATCCAGATTTGATCATCTTATAATGCAACATGAGTTAATTTCATGTGACAGTCTCACATTTCAATATCCGTGAGACTGATCGATATAGTTAACATTTGGAATGAAAAAAAATACTTTTGACATAAAAAAAAATAATTTTTCATGAGTTGGATATTGGATGATATCCTTCTCATAAAATAAATCCATAGATGATCTTATAATAGTTTTTTTTAATGTGTTATACTCAAAATAATGCTTTTATTGTGTACTTATACAATTTTTTTTCAATTTTATTTAGTTTTATTTTGTTCCATTTTGGAACAAAATTTTCATATATTAATGCATCTTTATATTTAAATTTTTTTTAAGAAAGAAGTCATTGTGAGAATATTTTGGGAAATAATTAATTTTATGCAATAGATTTGGTTTTAGTCTATAGTCGGTGTTGTGTGTCGGCAGGCCCAAAGAGAAGGAAGAAATCAGGGTTAGTGTCGTCTTTCCACCACATTAATATGAATGAAAAATATATTTATCTCATTTTTTTGTGAGAAAATAATGTTTATCTATTTTAACAACTATATTAATCAAAAAAAGGATTAATATAATCGTCTTAATTGCTACCTAACATGTTTATTAATTGTGGTTGGCCATTATAATTATAATTATGTGTTTAATTAATATAATGTCTTCATTCATATGTTTGATTACAACAAGTTACCAGACAACTTGATCCACCGGCTATGGATAATATATATTACATCTAATTAACATTAATAAATCACAAGAAAGACATGTTCTTATCAGAGGATTCGATTTTGAGTATGAATGAAAAAACGACAAATACTAAAAGGTTAAAAAAATTTCAAATCAGTTGATTGATCAATTCAGAAATCATTCGAAGAATTGGTTGAATTTGGATTAAAGAGTTAAAATTCAATTATATCATGTCAGACAAAAAAATTTAACTATATTTATATAATAATAAAAAATTCCATTTGCCATATTAACGATTGTTCAAGACTATCTTATCATAATTCATAAGTAGCAACAATTGTGTAACTTTTAAGTGTACATCGACTTCAAAGTTTCTCGAGTTCGAGTTCAAGTTCAATTTTAATAGAAACACCTTTCCATTTTTTTAAAAAAAATTTGTGTGTATGTTATGATCAGGTTAGAGTTTAGAGAATGTGAATAAACGCTTTTAAATAAAATTTTCTAAAATTTGAATCGTTCTTAAGAGATATTCGTGAACGACTTGTTTTGTTGGACTACTGAAAAATAGCTACGTGCAGAAATGGTTCGCTTGACTAGTGATAAACTATATAAAGTGGTTTGATAGTTTAACAAGAAACGTCTTGAAATGTGATTTGTAATAATGTAAAGTGAGTAGTTAAATAATACAAGAATTCTTCTGAATATTCGGAGATAACACTCTCACGTCACTTCTTCTTCCACTTAGGAAGGTTCCACTAAAGACTTGGTTTTAAAACGTCCTGTAACAACTGACTTCAGCTAGGATTTATCACTGGCTAAACTGAAATTCTTAGTAATCACTTTACAATCTGGATGTTCAAGAACCCTCGGTTCACCAGAAAAACAATACAAAAACCCAACGGTCAGTCTTGATGGCTTGCGGTGTTGATGTAGCATATTATGATCTTAATGATATGGCAAACACTGATAAAAGTGTACTAAGCAAGCAACTTGAGAGTGCTCGAAATTCTTAGAGAATATGTAGGGTCGAGAAAAATTGGTTGAACCAGTTGTTTTAGGCAATTTTGTCTTTGTTTCTTTTCTTTGAAAGCTGCATATTATAGTTGAAAAACTCCAACAGTCGGATTTATTTTTCAATGATTATCTATACTATCACTCAACAGAATGGTCATATCGCTTTCAGTCATCGTACGTATCAGTAAATGCTTATTTAATGTTCTTTGTGCTTTTGCAACTTTAAGCTCTTGTTTTTCATAAAGCTGAGACACCATGTTCGAAATTGTTGACTTTCTATCATTCGAGAATTGATAGGATACTGTATAAGCATTCTAAATAGGGCGGACTTTGAATGGCTTGACTTTTAGTATCATTTTGAAATAACACATTTCTGACTAGTGGCAATGCCATTGGATTTTCAACGATTTGAACACATGTACTGTCGGTCAGTTTGATGTGCATTTATCAGGTACAAATGAATGAGAATTCAATTCGATTATATCCTTGTGATCTTTCGTTTTCGTGAAGGTTCGAAAATATACAACGAAGTATTCGAATCGGTTGCAGTAGAAATGTGGTTTCATCAAACATGTTTACTGATCATCCATGTTCTTCATGTATTCCTTTGAAAGCTTGTTTCCCAATATTAGCTTTTGTTCCCTTACAAGATCGTTCCCTGACTCGAGTAAAGCCTCGACAGTTTGCTGCACAAGAGATAACAAGTAACAAATGGAATTAGGACACTAATGGGTTGCAGAACAAAACAAGAGATACCCAAAACTTAGCAGACAAATAACATATGCTTGGGGTGACAACATTTTTTACAGTTGTGATTCTGAATTTTCTAAAACATTTCTTGCTAGTAAAAAAAAAGGTCTTTTGCTTTCCCCTGTCTACTCAGGACTAACAGCAGAATTTGAAAGCTTCCATCTATTTTCTTGATGAGAAGGTTCGAACAATAGACGCGAAACATGCTACTGCATATGGTAACAAGCCTCCACTTCTTTTCCAAATTCCTTCTAGACACTTGAATCTCATTTAACTTTTGCCAGTTTTTGTTCTACAAAAGGAACCGTTAGACCTGTCTCAGTTTAGCTTAATAATGTGCACAAGGCCTTCATTTGAGTTTTCAGTCTTTATCTGTTAATTCCAAAAGTTTTGCATCTCACTAAAAAATGTATATGGGTTTCGCCTTACACGAAGTTCATGTCCATATCTATGTAAAAACAAATCAAACAAGCAGATTATCATTGTAATAATCAGATTCAGAGTTAAGTTACCTTTGGAGCAGTGAATACTGGAAGTTCTCCTTCCTTTTTCTGCCTGAGCAGTCTCTTACCAAGATTTCCTGAACCTCCAGCCTCGTTTACCCACTGCGAAAATAGGAGGAAAAATAAACAAGACGCGAAGTTAACAGACATACAAGCAGGATGCTATTGTTTCAATTAGATGAATGTGGAATTATGCATGAACAAGACGCGAAGGACAAATTTACGGCATTTACATGTTTAAAGTTTAAATATGGAAGATACTCTTTTATGTGTTTCTATATTTTCAGTATGCATGGATAACAAGGCTCATAAAGAACAGGTGATTGGGAAATATCAGTGTAGAAATCTAAAATGGCAGCAAATAATTATTTTGTTCAAGTAAATATGTAACCCATGACGACAGGCGAATGCACAGAATATTGCTACCTTAATCAACTGTGTCACGTTATGTTTTCGATGACAAATTGCATTTGACGTATTTCCTTAAAATTTTCAGCCTTGTTGTTGAAGGTAAAATATTGGTTTTATAATCGAAACTCGTAAAACTCACCAGGAAAATCTGTTAAGTTAGGTAAATGGGAAGAAAAGTAAAAGAATTGACACACACACAAGTCCAAGGAGCTATCTGAGATCTATCGATACCTCTAGGATTGAGCGGTCATATGTTCTTGACCGTAAAGCACCATAAAAGTCCAATGCTGCACATAAGAATAAACAGAAAATGAGATAGAAAGGCGAAACTTCATGCCCATATATGCTTTGGTTTAAGTTCTTCTTTATTTTTCTCTCCTTTCAAGTTTATTTTTGTAATCATTTAGTTTCAAACAACAACGCAGTATAACACAGGTAGAGACGTAGAGTTCTATGCCTGTCCTTGTAAGTCAGGATCATTGTTTAGATCTTTTTCTTATGGTCAATCTGAGTTCCAAATATATAGAATCCAAACATACAATCAAACTATCTGAATAAGGGTAAGTTGCGATTTTCTGAACATGTTATTGGCTCCACAAAACTCACCACCAAAATCTATGTCATAGCTACAACGATCAGCATTGAGTTCATGTCAGAGTAACTGCATATGCAACCATAACAATTTAATATGAAAAAATGTCATCCTGAATTTCAAAAACACTTCATGCACATTTTAAAACAACCACATAGGGTTGATATGCTTTCGAGATGCGGATACATAAGCGGCAGTTCATGTCAAATCAATCTTACAAAATTATGGTAAAAACTAAAAACAGTAGAAAACAAGAAGCTCTTCTCTTCAACAACATATGAATACAACCATGGAGGTACCTTGATTCGGAAATTCTTCCACTATGCTGATAACCTCATCCCTTGTTATACCATCTTTCTGATACATTCTGTAAACGATATTCACAATATCTTCTTGTGTGGGCTGCCTGAATCGGAGAATGTGAGTTTTAGAGTTGACATCAAGTAAAATTGCTCTGGATTGGTCATGTCATAACAAGTACAAATTGGATGTTTTTTGCAAGATGCAACATGTGGGAAGAAAGAAATCTCTTTTCTTGATTGCAATCCAGCAAATATTATGCGTACAAAAATCATTAAAATCAGCATCTACGTACATAATAAATGGTCTCTAATCATCAGATGTGTCATCGGTAAGAATAAATTGTTAAATTCAGGCACAAACAAAATCATTAATATAAGATGGTACCAGTAGAACTTATCCATCCTTCCATCACGAATCAACGGAGCATAAATAGTTGTAAGGTCATTTCCAGTAACAATAATTGGAATCCTCTGTGTAATATCCGACTCTCTCCACTCTTGCCCTATACTTACTCTTGTAGGATTATCTGATATATTCATGAGAGTCCCAACTACAATTTGGTTATTGACGGTAGCTTGAGTGTTACCTAGGCGAGGAAACGATAAAATAACATTCAGGAACATAATTTAATGAATTTTCATGATTCATTTACAGCAGAGTGTGATATATATGAAGTAATATTGTAAGAGGTAATCAAAAGAGCTGAGCTCGAAAGCCTTCACAGCCTTTACAGGTTTCAAGTTTAAAACAACTTCTTACCAAATCTTCCAAGTCCGGCATCAATATCATTGATCAGTAAACAGCTCATTTTTCCCTGTACCATTCAAACTAAACTGGACTCACTTTCATATGACTGTAAGCATAAGCAACAAAGAGAAAGATATAATTTAAAAAAGGGAACCGGGTGGTTGGTTACTATAAAATGCCCAGAAGTCCGAAAACTTAGTTATATTAGATGTTGAGTAAGCTAGAAATTGGAAACAGTACTAAAGATCAAAGTATCTAACTTGGTTCTGAACCACTTTAGAAGCAGTTCTGTACCGTTCACGTATCAATCTTCCAGGTTCTCCTATAGAAAGACACAAGAAAGCCAAAATAAGCATCAAATATCAAAACATAGAAAGCAAGCAAGTTCAACTAATAAATCATTGTCAAATGACAGCTTACCTGCTCTTTCTGATTCTAATTCTCCAGCTGACATAATAACGGGCTCAATCCCCATCGCCCGAAAAATAAGTTCGGTTTGAAAAGTTTTACCTTGCCCTTTCCCTCCCCATACGCCTGCAAAACAGTAAGTGAACAACATTATTGTCAGATAATTACGCTTATATTTCTGCAGAAACTAATTAGTCATCCAGCTGAGAGTTAGCAATGGTGGGACAAACAATAAATTACCAAGGGGGCTGGTAGTGATCAAAGCTTAGATAATCTTTAAATCAAATGAACCCACAGAGAAATTGTGTTAAATTCCACTCAACAGCAAGAAAATGACAGTCTAGAGAAATGAATAGAACAATATCCAGCATTGTGCAAATTACTCTGATAGATCCGACTTAGTTGGTTATATACTTATATCAGATTTTCCGTAACTAATTGGGGTATGAATAAATTATTACCCAAAATTAGTGGAACTTTGGCATTGATAAGATGAGAAATGTAGTTCTTCACAATGTGGCATACTGCAATTGCAATAATATCATTAGCAACAACATTTCCTTTGAAATGAAGTCAGTATCTTTGTGTAGATTGAAAACCCTTACCAACTTTATCCTGTCAAAAATATCAAACAAGAAAATAAAAATCAGACAACCAAAATCCATGTCTATGACAGAATAACAGAGAAGAACAAAATCAGCCATCAACACAAAACCGTACCAAGAATACCGGCGCGATGTAGTAGTCCCCTTGAAGGTACTCAAAGGACCTTGTCACCTTTTGCCGGTAATCAAACACAATATCCGCTGGAGGATAAACACACAAATCAAATTCCGACACAACTTTGAAAAACTTTCATACATAAACTTTGTTCCTTAATAAATTCTACGAAAAATATATAATTACATTTGATGTCATTTCTTTGACTCTTATGGCTGGAGTCAAAAAGGGTGGACTTAGAGAAGCAAGCATGGCCACGAGGCGAAGACAGAACAATTACAAAACTTTTTAGTACCCTTTTCATAATTTCTTGTGAGCTAAAAAACTTCTATGAATCCATTCAATTCTAAACTAGACACAGTAATCAACATCTTGAAATAAACATGTAGCCATTACAGTCTTTTCCGAGGAAATTGCCGGTAAATAGATCATCAATAACGCCAACTCTAGCTCCAACTGCAATATTCATGTTATCGGCCTCTGCACCAAGCCTGAACAAGTAATCTTTGCCATCAGAATCCTTAGCTTCCCACGAAGACTGTTCAGATAGTTTGCTTTTGAGCTTGTTAGCTGCATTTGAATCTATACTTTCATTTCCATCACCTTGGCTGCAGCATATCGTGAAGGGATTCGAGTGGCTTCTGCTGGAGAATTGGAAATCAAAGGGACTGCTGAAGCAGCGGGATTTGGGGAGGGAAGGAGGAATTCGGAAGCAGATAGCCATAGAATTCACATACCAATGATCTCGTTATGTGGTGATCATGTATTTGGCGCCACATGTAATATCGAGGAAGACTATAATATTGTTTATTATTTTTTAAAATATATTAATCATAATTCAGAAATGTAACATGTCTATAATAAATTATTTTGTTTATATTTTATTATCAAATATGCCACATTCAATTGAACGGCTTAGAACTTATATGGTCAAATTTCATTCTTTATCCGTTATTTTTGGTTTTTTTATTATATATATAATTTTAGTTTTTCTTCGTCTGATTTTTTAAATGTTGATGTTATCAATAATTTAAAGAAGATTACAGCATGATATATTGCAGTAATGAACCATGCATATAAAATCTAGAAATCCATATTATACCAACAAAAAAAAAAACAGTGAGAAAATTCTTAGAGGGTTGTCATCAGCAACAAACATGATTCGGAGTCCATGTTCCTCCACATGCATACCAAAATTGAAATCCACACCTGTTTCAGAAATTAAAGATTAGTGAAATAAACCTGGTATCACCCGGTGAGATCTGGGTACGAGATCCGGGTCAGTCAGAGGGTACTCGGGTCATCTTTAGTACATGTTTTGGATAGTCAGGAAGTCAAGGGAAGGAGCCAAGCTTGCAGCTAGAACTCGGGTAGTATATTTAGTAGACAGTGTACCACATTACACTCATCTACCCGAACATCGGGGTATAGGTGTCATCTCATGGTTCACATGTATGGGGTACCATAACTTAATCATCATTAGGAGGTTTTCAGCGCGCCTTATAACGGTGATGTGACTAGGCTGAAGTAAGTATGGATTGTCAATAACGATAAGCAGAGCATGGGCGACCATCTTACTATGAGTAGATGCTCGGCACTGAAAACAAAGTCATCCTTGACTTCTCTCCTATAAATACAAGGTTTACTTGATATTAATGCATTCATATATATATTCATGTGCAAAAAAAAAAAAAACATAAATTCTCTTACTATAAATCACTTGATTGACTTGAGCATCGGAGTAGTTACGCCGAAAAACCTTTCGGCACCCCAATAACGATCTATGTTATCTTAAGTGTGCAAATATATCATAACTCAGGTAAACTCCGTCCAAAATCCAATATATCCTAGCAGAAAGCAGTCCGACCCGGTGTAATTGCCCACCACTCTCAAATCCAATTCGCCATGTCATCATCAAAACCTACAAGTCCATCCCTTTAATCATAGGATGTATATGTCTTCCGGCCTCCTTCTCACAAGTTTATTGAGTTTGTGAATGCGCACGATATATGTACATGTCTACATTCTATCACTCAAATTACACGTCGACATGATTCGATATCTCATATCAAACACTATAAATATATAATTTAGGAAAATTTAAAATAAATGGTTGTTCTACGTACCTGCATGTTGACATGCAGGCATCCCTCACTATTCTCCACAAAGATCCTTCACCTAGGGCACCTCTGCCATTTTATCTCCTTAGCAAGCTGATGCACAATCAAATCCTCCACACGTCTTTCATTCTGGTCAATCCACTCACATCCAACTCCAGAATGCCATGGCACATTACAATGCACAACACAACAATCTCCTGCAGGAAAGGCATACCGCCCCCTTATCATTTCTCCACCATCATTTACCATCAAAGATGAGCAATCTTTATACGGACAGTAGAATTTCTGAGAAGCATCGAGCATAGACTCGCAGATGGCATCATCCCACATTGAAATCAGATACATGGGCACAATTTGCCTGCATGCGTCGATTTCAAGAATCTCTCCGCAGTCTAAGCCAACCGGGCACTTTAGTACGGTGTAGAACATTTGATCGTTTCTCTCTTCTTTCGGTGCATATTTCGCAGAACGATTTGGAAGATTGTCCAGCTTCTTTTGATTTTTTTGGTGGTAAATCTATTGGGGTGTTGTTGGAGGTGATGAATGAGGCCATTTCAGTTATCCACTCCAGTGGTGTTCAGTTATATAGATTTTGATTGATTGTGGGATTTCTCAAGTATTCCTCGTACACTTCATTTTTGTTTATTTCCCACGAGTGTCTCTTTGTCTCCATATCGATTTGGATTCTTCACAAATTCATCTTTTTAGTTTCCATGTTGATTATATATTGTTTGATAAATTTAAAATGTTAATTGTCTCACGTCGGTTAGATAACATATCTGGGAGTTACATGTATAAGCTTGAACAATCTCCCTTGAGCTCAGGCCCACAGTTATGTGTTGGATTACCCATAATTGCGTCACTCGTTCTGCCAACAGATAGACCACTTAAACTTCACGCTCCATATGTTCATCGATTAAATAAAATCTCTGAAAATTGCATATGCAGACGGTACAATCCTCTCATAAGCTAGTTGTTGAAGTTGTTATATGTTCAAATCTCAATAAAATCTTCTGCTTTATTTATTGTTAAATTTCATGCTGCAAAAAAATACATGACATATTAGTGTTTAATTTTCCATGTGTGCTAGTCAATCTTTACATGATTAAAGAGTTTTTGTCATATTTAAAAAATTTACAAAAAAAATTTGTTATAGAAAGATATACATAACAAAACTAATACACGATTTAACCATACAAGGATATCAACAAAACTTTGGCTTCTCTTAGAACACCAAGAAAGAAAGGGGAGAGAATGTCATTATGTCCCGCCAAACGCATACAACTGTATCTACACAAACAATCCAACTGTATCGCCTCAAAACTATTTCTTTTTTTCTGAAGAAAAAATTCATAGCATTAACTCATAATGATTTGCATTACAATATATCTAAGCCAACTAGGAATGTTAGTAGAAATCCAATCTACATCAGCCACTCTATTCGCCGATCGTCCCATGTAATGAAGAGAAAAGAAGATGCCCGAATCCATAAGAGTTTGCATCTCCAGTGCAAGCGTGCCACTCGGTCCCAGGTATGCAGTAGGATCCAAGATTGCCAGCTTGAGTAGAGTTTGACAAGAAACAAATACCTGTGATTCCAAGGCGTAGACAAAATTCCATATCATAACGTATGACATGTAATTCTGCTACTTTTACAGATCCGGGATTTCTAATGTTGTAAGCCGACCTCCCCTAGCTCGGCCCTGAGAATCTCTAACCACCACCCCAACGTTGAACTTCTTTTTGTGCTCATCAAACCCTGCATCCACATCCAGTCTAAACTGGTTCAGTAATGGTGGCTTTCCAGCCGGTCTCCAACGGTCCCTGTACATCACTTGTAACTGAACATACCGCACTAGAAAGTTGATACACACCCAACAGTGTCACTGCCCAATCCAATTTTACCTCCGTGATGTGCCCCGAAGTATCATGAAGTCTCTTGCACGTTTCAGACCTCCAAGAAATAATTAGGAAACAATGCCTTTACGTCCCGCCAAATGCATTAGTTATACAACCATCGTAGTTAAACAAACAAGTAACATCCAACTGTGCTGCCTCAGCAGTTCTCTTGATTGACAAAGAAATAACATAACTGAAACACGATTTTAGCCATAACAAGATATCAATAGAACTTTTCGTTTACAACTCCAAGAAAGAATTGGGGAAGAAAGCCCATAGTGTCCCCCCAATGGCATTATACAAACATTGTAGCTTTACAAACAATCCAACTGTGCCGCCTCATATACTCTCTTGATTAACAAAGAAACATACAGAACCAAAACGCGATTTTTACAACCATATAAAGAAAGCACGGCACGGAAAGTCTTATCACAGATTCACAACATCCCACGTGCTTCATTCCCATTTGGAGTCACAACACAACAATAAACCCATCATACCATCTCCGTGAAGCACAACAATATATCCATTCCCAAGCCAGCATGGTATTGATAAATAAGAAACACAAAAAGGAAGAAGCTGAGAATACATATGCAGGGCAAAAAGTTCCTCCCTTCTGAAAAGTCTATTCTATATTAGTTGCCCCAACTAAATTTGTACACCCATCCCAACAAATATGGATAACAAGGGGAAAATACAGCCATAAACAACCAGAAAAACACAAGGCAGAAACCCAAGAAATCACTATCTTGGCAGAAGCAAGTACAAGAAGCTGAATGAAAAGGACATCAAAAAAGGATCTTTTGATATTCAATTCGTGCAAAATCAGAGCTAGATCAAAACCATGATTCATTTTACATAAGGTGATCTAATAATACAATTGATCAAGCAATAATTCCTCTTTATACCTCAAATACTATTACTGATAGGCAAACCCTATCAAAAAATCTGGATCACGCTTGGCACGCTCCTGGAACTTCTTGAACCATCGGTCCATGATGTCCATAGGTACCACCAGCTTCGACCCATCTACCCCACAAAACGACTACATGAAATTGAACAGATTCTCCCCAACTTTCAGGGTGTTTTTCAAAAATAATTTAATTTTAAAAATTTTTTTTCAAAAAGCGTCCGTGCTTACGAACACGGACGCTGGTCCACGTAAACGACGGAATGTTTTAGCGACGTAAAAACCGTCGCTAATTAGCGACGGCTTATTAAACCGTCGCTAAAATTGACTCTGCGACGGTTATATACCGTCGCAAATTTTAGCGACAGTTTAAAACCGTCGCTGTAATGGAATCAGCGACGGTTCATAACCTGTCGCTAATTAGCGACGGTTTTTGAACCGTTGTTAATCTTGAACTTTCAACGGACATGCAATATACGCTGCAGAAAGAGAATTTGCGCGCTGCGAAAAGCCATTTTTGTTGTAGTGAAGATAGAGAAAAAAAAACAGATAATAAGTTCATCAAATCTCTACTATTCAACTTAGTTTTTCAGTGATTCAGGGATGACTGACTTTGGTTTGTTTGGTCAGCAGGATTTTAAGACTCCGTCTTGGTCGAACATACACAGTTTTACAAATTTGCTTAATGTTGGTCCCGCAGCATCTTGTACATGACATTCGACCACAGAATGATGTTGAAGAAAATTAACAACATTCAATTGAGATATTCCAGTCTTGATTAATTTCTTGTTTGTTTTTTTCTCTGTCTTCACTACAACAACAATGACTTTTCGCAGCGTATATTGCACGCTGCAAAGTTGCAAGCCGTTGAAAGTTCAAGATTAAACGCGGCGTACATGTGCACGCTGTTGATACAATTATGGGTAGCGTGGGAAGAGGTAGGTATTTCGAATTAGCGACGGTTCAACGGTTTTTGAACCGTCGCAGTCGCTGATTCAAATATAGCGACGGTTAAAAAAACCGTCGCAAATTAGCGACGGTGTTTATATATAATCCGTCGCTAAAACATTTCGTCGCTCAAATGACCCGGGCCCGTTTTAACGAAGGGCGTACGCTTCACGTAGTTTTAAAAATGTTTTTTTTTTACGTTTTTTTTTAAAAAAAATTTTAAAATTAAATTATTTTTGAAAAAAACCCCAACTTTCAATGTATATGCGAGACAAATGTTTAGATATTCTTTTTCCCTAAAGTTTTATTTTGTTTTCAAATTTGACCATTTGTAGATGTAATGTAATGGATGATTGGTAGAAATATTTATATATTGTTATATTTTCTAAAAATAAATGCAAATGTTAATATATTTACTTAGCTCTAATCAAGGCTCGGGGGTTTATTACTCGTGGAAAATCGAGCTACTTTTTTACACAAATTGTCAAATTTAACTATCTAACCTAATTTTTGATAAGATTACATAAAATGCATCAAATCGAACCTGATGCAATACATGAGTTTGCTCTTTTTTGGTTATCGGAGTCATCCTAAAATCAATAAACGCGTGCCTTCAATTTTAAGGGATATTAAAGCATTCTCCGATTTAAATGAAAAAAATAGTGCAAAGGGACATGATATAAAGACACCTGCAAAACGTCAACATAAAAAAAACTTTGATTTCATTGCAGATGTCACGACCGTCTTTTTTAGAGTACTCAATAGCCTCAAACTGGAGGGGGGGTTTTCCCTCCTTCCCCGAACAAGTGACGAAATTCGGCTTTACATATCCTCGGCCTCGAACAATTACTAAGCTAGCTGGGGGTATTTTTTTCAGCAGTACTGAGTTTGTACTTTGTAGACGGAAGCTATGGTTAACACCATAAGAGTCGGAGTGGATCACATGTTATGATTTCAATCCTTGTAGTCTATCAATGCTAGCAAGGACTGAACCAGTTTTACTAAACATCATGATCAAGAGCCACCGCAAAACTCAGGTTTGTTTAAAACACTCTTATCACGTGAAATCAAGATCTTCTCCACATGCCTAATATACCATTTGCAAAAGATTTCAGATTTTGCCACAATGATGAATTGCTTTCCGGTTCTGCAGCTGGAGCTGGTACTTTGTGCGACTCCCTGTAGCAGAAATAAACATAAATGCTTTAGTGGACGATATACAAGACATGGAAACCAACATCAACGAATTCTCCACGAATCCATACAACATAAGCCAGTAATATTGAGTTGATTCCGCACTCCCACAAACAGAGAGATCATCACAGCGCACATACAATAGATCACAAAACATGCTCATGTGAACTTCAGGGCACGGGTCTGACAGATATTCCAATAAAATTGTTGGCAGTTCGAAATGAAATAGCAGTTCTTTAATTCTTTAAAGAGATCATATCATACAGTCGAGGCAAAAATATATTACCATTCTTGTATCTCTAGTGTTCTAGATTTTTGCTTCTTATCATCGGGATTCAGCTTATCGTATTTCCGAAAATCTTCAGAAGCCATCTCTTTCAAGTTAGTCTCCATACTCTCGAGATCACGATGCAAACTATCTTCACATTCATCCATCAGGTGGTGAGATTGAGTTTCGCTATCTTTTGATTTATCACTCTAGCAAAATAAGAACCAAAAATCAAAAACCACCACAAACAGCTTCATTGCATATCTTGAAGAAAAAAAGTTGATAAGCCTATGATCTATTCAAGATCGGAGTCGTATTTGAGTTTAAACTTGCACAAGAATCAGACTTGGATCTCTGAGCAGCACATTTAATTAACAGAACGACTAGAGTTTGTTTACCTCTACTGAAATTAAAGATTGTGACCCTTCTTCCGATCCAATGTTCAGGGAACTGGGTTCCTCAGTCGGCAGATTCAAGATTGATTCATCCACAGTTGCATAATTGCTTGAGAATTCTTCGGCTTCAGATAACGACTTCTCCTTGTCCACTTCCTTATCCATAAGAACTATATTTCTCTTAACATCATAAAAAATTGTAGAATCTGATTCTGTTTGGCTGCCTGATGTATCCACGTCCATAGTTAACAATTCGTTTTCCTTATCTAGTTTTGCTGCTGATGGGGTGTCAAAACTATCTGCTTCCAATCTAGAGTCACGGCCTGGAATCAGTACATCTAAGGAAGGTTTAACAGTGTTGATGAATTCTTCGGGTTTCCTTGCTCGAGAGACCTCTTGCAAGCCAATGGTTAAAGATGAAGTATATTCCAGCTCCTGAAGGATATGTCTTACAACGTAGTAGCAACCGCCAACATTTTTTTTCGCATTAGATGCAGTTGGGAACTTCCCCGCGTTCATTGTTCTGTACCTGTTGATCAGACCAACATAATTCAAATTCTCAAACTTTCACAAAGAAGTATAACTAGTGAATTTTACTACAATATTATGCATCGACAAAATATATTCACAAACAATTAATAATAATGTAAATCAAAATCTCATTAATAACTACTTCATGTACATAAAACAAAACTCAAATCATCTTACTCGCCAAACCCAATTTGTCTTCTCTGTGGTTGATGTAAAGGCTGAAGCACCAAAATTCATGTAAATTACATTATTTGTGAATTTAGGGAATTAAACACAGGTTTAAGGAGTTAATTGCAGCAATTGAGTTTTTTTAACATTGACAAATATGGGGATGGGGCTTAGGGTTTTAGTCAATCATAAACATTGGGGTTTTTTTTATCACTGGAAGGCCTGAAGCGCGCCTCACTATGCTTTAGATGTGGCTTGCACCCCATGAAAAGCGAGCGCATAGGCAGATCTTTCAAGAGAAATGTGCCCATGCCACATTCTCCTACGAGCAGGGGCTGCACCCACACCTAAGCAAGCCAGGAGCATGCCTTTGCCTACTTGCAACAATTAAACCTAAGTTTATCTGGTCTATCACACTAGCATACACCCAGGATCAGCCTTAATACGCATCAGTAACCCATTTGGTTGTGGTACAATGGTAACCCATCATTAAAGGCCATGCGTCAAATTTTCACTCACTTGTATCATATCATATTATCATGATACATGTAAAGAAAACAAAATAGAAATTTAATATTTAAAAACTGCGTGGAAGAAATAATCAAGTAGTTTGAGACTAATAAAAGTACACAGCCAGATCTACAAAAAAATGGAACTAACTATCCTAGAAATTAAGCTAAAAATGGAAAGAATCACCTAGAAAAGGATTAATTCAAAAAGGAAAACAAATCATAGGAGGCAAAATCAGTTAAATCACTTCTGAATGGCAAATATTCTAACAATTTTAAACCTAGAGTACACAAGCATAAAAAGTGTGAGGACCAAACCATAGAAATAACGTGGAATGTAATAATTAATATCAAAACATAAATCAGGGAAAACATAGAAATCACATACTTGTCCACATATTTTTCCACCATTGATTTGCGAACATCCTTTGAGATCCTTTTACTAGCCTTTTTGGTTTTTGATGCATCAGAAGGCACTGAAGGAGTCATTGATTTTCCCCGACACTGTACAATTGACTCGGGCCAAACATCAGACATCTCAAATGAAACTGTTATACACGACAGATATCAGCATTTTTACAAAGTTGAGAACCAACTACTTTCTAAGTTAAAGAAAGAATTTACATGCCATCTCCAAGTTAAAGAAATGAAGAGCAAAAGTAGATTGTAGTCCACAATCACAACTATCTGTAGCTTAAACAGTGTCCGAGTTTATACTTCCCATTCGAGCTCAAAAATAATGATAATATATGACAGAATATGTAGAACATATTTTCATTTCATAAAATTGAAAATCAAATCCAAATATATCAAACATCCACAATCACAGAAGAAAATACACCTTTGTCAAGCCAAGTATTTGACGTCTTGATCATCCCATGCCGTCCAAACTGGCAAGAGAACTTGGCAGGTACAACACCGCTCCGACTGAGCCTCATCTAGCCTCCAATGACTACACAATCATTAACATTATAATTTTAATAATATACCCGTTAACAAGCAAACCCTCCAGAATCATTTTGAATAAATTAAAGGGCATTGATTAAAACGATTAGGATTCCACAAAAATTTCTCCCTCAATAATTCCACCAAGCTCAAAATAATATGAATAAACAACAAGAAAACAAGTGAATCAACACCTGGCAGAAGAATCAAAGCTATCGAACAAAACCCCACCCCCACCCACCCCCCAACAAAATAACCAATCAAATAACACATCTGATCAATAAGCTGAAACGACGGTAAAAATGTAGAACATAGGAATTCGTAGTGCGTAATCTAGAGAAAACTTACCGAGACGCTGGGCGTAGAAAAAATTTAACAGGCGAGGGTTTTGCAGCTAGCCAGTAGTTGTTTTATGAGAGGAATGAAGAAACAAGGGAGAGAGTTCGGGGTTTCGAATAAATTACAGAATATAATAAAAGTAAGTTAATATTTATATGTTATTTATTTTTGAGAAATTGATTATTCTATCTTATTTTAAAGTCATAATTTTAAAAATGACGTTCTTTACTAAATATTTTACATTATTTCTCATATAATTGAAATATCTTATATTGCTATTTTTTATTCTAAATTATTTGTTTCAATTTTTTACTCCTATTTATCAGAAAAAATAAATAAATAAAGAGACAGATTCATGTCAATTGTCATGTATTTCATCCCCCTTCTCTGCTATTACTCTACATTTCTGCTCATTATTTCAAGTAAGTTACTTTACAATCATTTTTCAATCTATATTCTCAATTTTTATGCACTTTTAAACTTGCGTCATTCAATATTTGATAACTAATTGAAATCTAATATTAAGAATATTTAACTAAACATAGGATGTTCCATCGGAGACGGTTCGAGTCCATCATAACCTTGTGACATTCCATCAATTCCTAATAATTAGATCCTAGAACTTGGATTCATGTGATAAATTTGTATAGTTTCTAAGAACTCAGCAAAAGAATTATTTCAACAATCAGCAAAATATATATACACATTTTAATACATACTTCACACATATTTCAAAGAATTCACACATATCAAATTCAAAAAATTCACAAATATTTCAATTGCAATAAATAGCAAATTATCCACTTATTTCAACTTAAAAATATTCTTAATTTAAAAAACTTAAAATTATGGAAAAATAATGAAAAAAATCAAGTCAATTTTTTTAAAAAAAATTAAAATCAAAATTAGAAAATTTTATTGAAGTCAATATATTCAACAATTTGACAGAAACAAAACTGTTTTCCAATATAAACAAAAAATTAATCATTATTTGTATATAAAAATTAGGTGGACAAAAAAATGAAATTCATACATGTTTGAAGAACTAGGATGGATGTGCTTCAAAACTCCTAATGCATGTAATTGATGAGATAAGAAAAGAGATTGAGAGAGCAATTGATTGTGAGTAGGGTTTAAATGATATTTTTGTAATTTGATATAATAAAAAGATTATTTTGATAAATTAACTTAATTGAAGGCTAAAATTGATTATAGTAATTTGGTGGAGACTATTTAAGAAAATATCTCTATATATAAAGCTTTGTACACTTGTTTTTTTTTTTAAGTGAGATTATGTTTTTTATAAAATACATACTTACGTGTTTCGAAAATTCGATCGACTTGACATATTTCTTCAATTCGATAGATGATTGCTTCGCTTTGTTTCGTTTTGATATGATCATGTAATGCCGTATGTGAAAGTCCAAGATGAAGAAGGCTCTAGAGAGTCCGTTTACGTGAAAAGACCGCCAGGGAGCTTGTTTACGGGATAAGTCCCCATAGATAGCCCGTTTATGGGAGAAGGGCCCAGGATGAACCATCGTTTCGATTTTCTTTGATAAGTTTTGTTGTGGCCCCTAAACGGCGGGATTATAACCGTTTCATAGTCACGCCTCTTAGAGTATTAAAAACTAGATACTGATCAGTTGATCATGAAAAAGAATATGAATTCAGTTCCATTTTATTGTCATTTGTTCTGTTCTGTTTGATTTGTATTCGACATGCTTATCCTTTTAATCGTATCATATACATGTATATGTATTTTTTTTATTTATTATGATCGATCGACCTCCACTCGCTAAGTATTTCCTCAAACACTCACCATTTACTCTACCTCTTTATATAAGAACGGGAATTAGTTATAAAAAGAGAAACATACTATGTTTTGGTGCTAGTTTTCGAATTTAATAATTTATTTTGGTTATGTTATTTTGATTTCAAATAAGTAAGACTCTTCCTCGATTATATTTTGTTTCTTTGAGAATTTTCGTTTTAATAATGAGTTATTTATGAAATAAACTGGTTTTGATTTATATTATACTACGAGACTTGTTGTTTTATGATTCTGTTATTGTTAAACAACTTCGGATATCGACAATTCGGTCTCGGGACGTGACAACAATGAAAAGAAAGCTTCATAATGTCATTGTAGCATCAGCATTGGAGTGAGATATATGTGTATATATACTCATGATATATACACACACACACGACATAATACAATTACATCATGGTTCTTTTTTTACATTTTTTATACAATTATTATGTTTCCTTTTATACACTTTTTCAGTTAGGTGGAGAAACTTGTAAGATCAAATCGTGCAAGGAGAATGTAAAATGACTAGTTGTTTCCTCTAATATAGAAATTTCTACATAATTATTTGAAATTAAATATTTTTTCACTTATCCATGCTCTCCTATTTTTTAAAAAACATATATTAAAATTTAATTATTTAATGCACACAATGTATGTATGCTTGTGTGTATATATATTATCCATGCGATACTCACAATATTACATGCCAACATGCATCAATATCAATCCACTTTGAATTCGACTTTTTTGGCATGAAGCAAATAAAGCCTGCTCACCCTCTAAAAAAAAAGTGACTGGGGCCATGTTTTTGGAAGGATTTTTAAATTTTTGTATTGAAAATTAAAAAGTGCTAAATGTGAAGATTTTTAAAGATTTATATTGAAAATAAAAAAGTAAAGGGTTCATTATATTCATTGTTAATGTTACTAAAAAAAATACTGTTTTTAAAACTAGTTGTTCTAAAAACACATTAACAATATATGTAAAGAACATGTATGTTCGTGTAATGCAATTGTCAGATTTGCACGTTAAAGTGGGTCGAATCACAAATTTATTAGTCTCAAATATCCTAATGGTTGGAATGAAGTCTAGAACTTGAAGGATGAAAGCGAGAGTCGAGAAGTGAAAGAGAAGACGATGATGGTGGAAGAGAATAGCTAAAGGAGAGCTCGCCCGAGGTGGGTTAGTCCTAGCTTCAGCCTCGCCTCAAAGGAGAGGTCCGTAGCTTCAACCTTGCCTTAAGGGTGAGGTCACACACTGGATTGCTCTAAGAGGGTGAGCCCCGGGTGAGAAACGCGTGAGCTGCACGTGCGTGGTCCCCTACACTTCTTCTTATAAATACTGAGTTGCTCATTTGATCACTTGTAACTAATTACTTTCATTTCGAGGAGTGCTCAAACTCCTCTCTTTACTTATTCGTTCACGTCTTTAACATGAGAGTCGGAAGGGCTAAGTCAGGACACCATCATTGTCCCCTCTAACACTCTCTGCTTGATTTCAGATTTACCCTCGACTTGAAGCTTTGGGCTCAAGTTAGATTCAGATATCAGATACGTGTTGGGATATCAGAGAAATAAACGAAGTAACATCGCAGCAGAGCATCATAAGTAATATCAACAATGAATAAGATGAACACGTCCACTCTAAACCTCTCAAGAAGATCACTTCTTTATTAATAACAAAGAGGACAAGAGAATTAAGAATACAAAGTATTTCACTCAGAACACCATGATTTTAACACTGAATTTCTCTCCACTAATCCTATTTCTTCCAAGAATAAACACTCCTTAAGAAATCTCACACTGAATCTTTGTCTCACTTCTACACTTATGATTGTAGATGTGATGATTTTGTGTTTTTGGAATGAAGATGAACGAGTATTTATATGTGAAGTTTATGGAAGAAAACAAAAATTAAAACATCATTGCTTACATAATCAAACCAACCATTTTTTACTAACTCAAACCATGTGTTAATTGTGTCATTGAATTCCAAAATGGTGTGTTTTGAATTCAAATTTGACTCGTTTTGAATTCAATCTTGGCTTGATTACTTAACAATACGGGCTCTCAAATAATCTATTGAGTATCCACCAATATTATTATTTTTTGGATGCATCCATTATAAAGGGCACATATAATTAATTCGACTATTCAAGTAAATTATTTTAAGTCTAAATTTTCACATACTACGAGTGTAACAATACTTGTTTCATTCCCATTCTGGTACGTACATTACAAATTTACAGACATATGTTCTTGATTTCTAAAGAGGAGCATGAAATATTAATATTAATCAACAAATATGGCATTGTTTTTTGCATAATCAAAATCACTTTAAATCTTGATTTGATGGCCTTAATGATATTTAATAATTTGGTAATCCAGCAGCTAATCTTGCTCTTAGTTCCTTTCTCAATATCTTCCCAGATGGAGATACGGGAATCGAGTCTATGAAAAATACCCGGTTCAATCTCTTGTAAAACACCACCTGCCCAAAATAATCCAGGAAAAAACATATTTTGAGTTATCATGTAATTAAAATAAGAGTAAATACGGTTTGAAAGATCTATATCCGTGAGACAGATCGAGTCAGTCCGTATGTAGAGTTTTTTGGATAAAGATAATAATTTTTATGGTTCGAGTCAGGTCTGGTAAGATACTTGTTTCACAAAATTGACAAGTGAGACGACCTCATAGGATTTTATGTGTTAAAAATAAATACGATATTTTAAAATTTGCTAATTTTATTTTCAAAAATATTGGAAATTGACTTTATTTAATTACCTGATCGGAGATATATTTCTTGATTTTATCCTCGGTGACGGTGGATCCACTTGATCGGACAACAAATGCAACCGGAACTTCACCGGCTTCCTCATCTTGCATGCTGCAATATTATTCCCCAAAAAAAAATTATTAATAATAATAAAAACTTTATATTTGTATTTTTTAGGCACGAAAATAACTAATTCGACCTCTCGATTATTACATTTTTTTTATGACGATAGAAATTTAAAAAAAAAAACAAGTTGTAATTAGCTTACGAGACAACAGCGGCGGCAGAGACGGAGGGATGGTTGAAGAGAAGGGCTTCTAACTCCGCCGGAGCCACTTGGAACCCTTTGTATTTGATCAGCTCCTTCAATCGATCAACTATGAATATTTCGTCATTGTTGTCGATGAACCCTATATCCCCGGTGTGTAGCCAACCTTCTTTGTCTATTGTATTTTCAGTTGCCATCGGATCATTCAAATAGCCTGAAAATTAAATATACATAAAAGATCATATTTTAAATCCCATTAAATATGTTTATTTTAATTTAATCTTTTCTTTAATTAGTGTCATAATTAATGGCATAATTAATAATATAAGAAATAACTAATCGACGAATGATGGATCCTTGTTTGTGGAAGCTGGTCACCAACTCCATTTTTCTTCAAATAACATGATAAAATTACATTTTTGGAGAGGTAGGTCTTCTATATTTTTATTTTTATTTTTTTATCAGAGTAGGTGTTTTTTAATTAAGTACAAAAGTAATTGGAGGGAATGAGATACAATTTGCCTCCAAGTTTTGGCATTTTATGATGGGCAAAAACTTGTGTGAGACGGTATTTTGTGAGACAGATATCTTATTTAGGTCATCCATGAAAGGGTATTACTTTTTATGTTAAGAGTATTACTTTTTATTATTAATATCGGTAGAATTGATCCGTCTCACAGATAAAGATTCGTGAGACCGTCTCACAAAAGACCTACTCTTTATGATGTAGAAATATGAGAACATGCAAGATAGATAGGTGAAAATAGTCTTAAGCTATGTAAATAATATTTTCAATTTTCAAAATTATTGTATTCCGTCTGAGTTTGGATTTTCCGGCCAAAATCAAAATTGGACGAAAATATAAAAAAAAATAAACATAATATATTAAGAATGGAATTTGACTATATAAAAGACTAAAATCGCTGAGATAATGCATGTACTAAAAAAGAAATTTTCTCTTTGTTTAATAATATTTTATAAAATTCATGGTATATAAAATTAATATTCTTTCATCCGTCAATANTTTGTTATGTTGTTGCCAAATATGATATATAATAATTAAAAACTTATATGTACCTTTCATGATTTGATCTCCGCGGATGCAAATTTCTCCGGGCTGGTTACGCCCCAACGATGCACGAGTTTCCGTGTCGACAATTTTCATCTCGGCGTTTATAACCACAGTCCCGCACGCACCCGATTTGATGTCGAATGGCTGCTTCGCGAATGCTAGGCACATCGACAGCACCGGCCCGGCTTCCGTCATTCCATAACCCTGCTTTTTAACATTGGCTTTTCAATCCACTGTATATCTCTCCACTTTAATTTTTTTTCATTACTTTTTATATTTAAATTAAGAACATGAACCACGACATGTAATCAATCAATCTCACGTCTAAGTTCTAAGTTTGAAACAAAATCTCGAGTTCGAAACTAATTGCACCGAACTTTTCTCGACTAAAAAAATGTTAAGCTACTATCATATTACAAGAAGAATTTGTTTGATTTACAATCAAAGTCAACTAATGTAACGTGATATTCGGAATTTTTTTTAAGGATGAAATCAGATCTCAGCTCAGACATCGATTTAATATATTACATTGGGCGTATTAATGAATTATTTTCCCCAAGTTACATTTGAAAATGATAAAAACAAATATATTCTTTTAATTTAATCATTAATGCAAGCATATGGAAGTTCGTAATTGGACGATATGTTGACATTAATTACCTGCATTAACTTAATATTTAATGACTTTTTAGCTAACGAAATAATTCATTATTAAAATAATCTAAAAGTGAAAAATTATAATTTTAGTTATTTCAGTTGTTTGTTTTGGGTTTTAGTCGTGTAATTTATTAATGTTTGGTTTTCATCCATTGACTTGGATTTTTTTGTTATTTTGTCTCATGAAATTACTAAATTTATCGAATATTACTTATTTGGTGCGAAAGAAAACTATAATCTCGCCATGAAAATATCGTTTTCCAAAGTCAAATATTTTTTGGGTGTATATATTAAATGTTTTAACATAAAAAAAGCTTAAATAATAAAAAAGAAAATAAATAATTACCTGGCCAACTATTGCGTTAGGAAACTTGGCCCTGGCAGCATCTTCCAGCTCCTTCCCCAGTGGTGCCGCCCCAGACATCACCATTCTCACGGATGAAAGGTCGTATTTGTCCACGACCGGGCTCTTGGCGATAGCCAGAACAATAGGCGGAACGAAGGGCCCAATCGTCACTTTATATTTCTGTATCAGCTCCAAAACTGAGATTATATCAAACTTCTGCATGATCAGGATCGCCGCCCCGACCCGCAACCCGCAAAGCAGAACCGAATTCAACGAGTATATGTGAAACATGGGCAGGACACACAGCATCACGTCTTCGCTGTGAATGTACAGGTTAGGATTTTCGCCATCAACCTGCTGCGCCACACTGGTGACCAGCCCCTTGTGCGTGAGCATCACGCCCTTGGGCAGCCCCGTCGTCCCAGAGGAATACGGCAGCGCCACCACGTCATCCGGGTGGATCTTCACCGGCGGAATCTCCTTTTCATCCACCGACGTCAGCTCGGAGAAGCTGAGGCACCACTCAGCCGGTGGTGCGTCGATGCACATCACCTTCACGCCACTATCCAATGCGTAGCCCTCGACTTTCCCGACGTGACAAGCTTGTGTTATGATGATCTTGGCTTTGGACGCCTTGGCTTGCTTCACAACCTCGGCAGGGGTAAAGTAGGGATTCGCCATGGTCGTTATGGCGCCGATGTGTGAAGAAGCTAGGAATGCAAACACGTATTCAGTCGAGTTAGGGAGAAGGAGCATGATGGTGTCACCCTGTTTGATCCCAAGTTTACTCAGACCGCTCCCGACCTTTCTCGACATCAACTCGACTTCCTCGTACGTGTACACTTCCCCTGTCGGACCATTTATGAGACATGGCCTCGTGCTATGTTTGGATATATTTTCAAAACAATACGAATGCAAGGGAAGGTGTTTCGGGATGTAGATATCAGAGAGCTTCGATCGGAATATTATGTCTTCTTTCTTTGATATTGGATCCATTTCCAATGTGTGGTGCAAGAAAGATGATGAAAAAATTATGGGTATCAATTGTTTTTCTGTAGTACTAGAATACCCTAAAAATGAATGTTGAGTGTGCAAGCAGAATAAATATGGACAAGTTTTGGTGAGGGTTGGTGAAGGGTAGAAAGTTTACTTGATTAAGGGTTTTGTGTAATTAAGAGAAAGATCATTAGAGATTTTTAATGAGAAATTATGGAATTTTTTATTTATGATTAATGGATGATTGAAAAACGTTAAATGCATTGAATTGTCATTTTTGTTCTAAAAAATTACATGTGGGATATCTACTCACTTAGTTGTTCATTGATTATAGACAATGACTTGGGAACAATTAACATTTGTGAAATATAGATTTTAAATTTGTTCTTGTTGATTTGAAAAATATAAAAGAACTTTTATAAAAAGATTTTAAAATATGTATATATATATATATATATCCCTAGCTCATTGGTCTCACATGATTAAAGAATGTGTGGTGGGGTTGGTAGGAAAATTTTGGAGGTAGGTGATATAGAGATGTTTTCAATAGCTGAATTTAAAAAAAAAAACAAAAAAACGCCACGTTGCATTTACTTCACGAAGACCACGGCAGAAGAATTCGTGAAACGACGACGTTTATGCGAGACGCGACGTTACGATGATGTCGAGCTTACGTCAGCCTACAACGAATTCATAACGTGGCCAACGAAAGGATTTTTTTTTAATAAAGACCAATGAATGATTTGGTAAGATTGTAAAAATAAATCACCAAAATTAAATATATTTTTTTTGCATCTTTTAAATTTTTAGTTTTTAAAAACAAATGTTTTCCAATTTTCCAGAAATATAATTTAAATTAAACTATTCTCCAATAAAAAAAATCGACACTCATAATACGACCATAATTCCGAATGAGACCATAACTTGTAATTCATCTGACATCACAATCCTAAAATTAAAATGAGATATCGAGTTCTAGAACTATAAAAATTATTGTAAATGATAGCCCATGTAATCATAAAACTTTTCAATTTTAAAGTATTTTACTAACAACTGAAAACTACTCTAAGCATCACATAATTAAGATTTAATCATCTATTAGTTCAAAATTCAACATCATATTGATAGATCATAAAGAATTTTTTTTTATAGTTGAAATGTAGTTTTGAACATTTGAATCAATTACCTATATTTTATCCTATTGATGGTATATATCAAATTAAATACCATAAAATAAAGACTTGAATTTTGATAAATTTTCAAATATTTAAACATGAGTAGGTCTTTTGTGAGATGGTCTCACGAATCTTTATCTGTGAGACGGGTCAACCCTACTGATATTCACAATAAAAAGTAATACTTTTTCGTGGATGACCCAAATAAGAGATTTGTTTCACAAAATACGACCCGTGAGACCGTCTCACACAAATTCTTAACTATAAACAATTACATAATCAATAAGTTTGACAATATATCATAGAAATATTACATTGCAATAGATATGGAGAGAGATATTATATTCTTTAACCAAACCAATTGACGGACATCAACCTGTATTCCTTTCCTTCCCTTACCGGAGGAACACCTTCTTGTCCTTAGGGGTAAAAAATTCCGGTCCAGTCCTCCCAAATCCACCACAAAGCATCGCCTTTTCTGGCCACCGCTTCCGACTCCTTATTCTTCATTTCCTCTCCGTTTAAATTAAGTTTGGCTTTATGACTTTCGATATCTGGTGAACCAGTTTTCTACGATAAGTTTTTCTCAATAATATTCCATAAATTCATGCTTGCTCAAAAGTAAAATTCAGAAGAATTTATTCACTATTTTCTTTGTATATTTAAATGGCTATTGTATAAATTGCGTTGAATTCGGTATATCAATTGTTTAATCGCTAAATGATCGATAAACATTTTTATTTTATTTTAATTTTTAGAAAAGTAAAAAATTAAAAATAAACTTACATGAAATACATGGCCTGCAGATGCCATTTCCATTTGTATTTCTTCCTACGGGAAATATATGGTGACCCATGAGTGTATATATTTGGGCTGAGTTTATTTGGATCGGACAGTATCAAAATTTTAGCCCATGTCGAAGAATAAAGGCCCATTTGTGGCCGAGCCCATTCAAAAGTGCAAGGAATGTGCTAGCTCACACGAGAAACCTCTCGCCATCGAGGTTTCTGAAGCTTCTACGGGGCTCTTCGCCTTTCAAAACAACACAGCAGAAATCTAAACTCGAAAAGAGAGGGCGAGAATTAGGTGAGAAGAAGCTGGAAGGAGGTGAGAAATGGTGAGGCTAACGGCGGATTTGATATGGAAAAGCCCCCACTTTTTCAATGCCATTCGCGAGCGAGAATTAGATCTCCGAGGTGTTTCACACTCTCTGGAAATGTGTATGATTTTTTTATAAACTTGATGTATGGCTTACTCTTGCAGTTTATGTGATTCGTGTCTTGTTTTCGACAGGAAATAAAATGGCTGTTATTGAAAACATTGGTGCCACAGAGGTTAATTTTTCGTCTTACTATAGCTTTCTTTGCACAACCCTTTTGCTTTAAGCTGAATGTTCAGTTTTTTTGGTACCAAAAATTTCTTCTTTCTTTTGAAAGTTTTGATGTTTTTTTTGGTGTTTTTAGTTGTTTTGAAAATTTACTGAAGTTTGTTTTGTTATTTTTTGGGTTAATTAAAAACTGCAGGACCAATTTGACACCATTGATTTATCTGACAACGAGATTGTTAAGCTCGAGAATTTTCCCTTTTTAAGTCGTCTCGGTACTTTGTTGTTGAACAATAATAGAATCACTCGAATCAATCCCAATCTTGGAGGTGAGTTTTAAACTGAATAAGACTCAAATTTCCTGCGGAAAAATGTATCTCGTGTTTATTAACTATTTGTTGTGCCTAAAAATTTGCAGAGTTTTTACCCAAATTGCACACCTTGGTGCTGACTAACAATAGGTTAACTAACCTGGTTGAAATAGACCCACTTGTATCGCTCCCAAAGCTGCAGTTCCTTAGTCTGCTCGACAATAGTATTACGAAGAAACCAAATTATCGATTGTATGTTATCCACAAGTTGAAGTCTCTACGGGTGTTGGATTTCAGGAAAGTCAAAGAAAAGGTCAGATTTTGTATTTTCAGAGCCTTCTTTATTCTGTTTGGAGTGGTTATTAAATCTTGATCAGCAGTAGTGTGAAGAACATTTCCTATCTGAATATCTGATAAACCTCTTTTCTGAATGCCAGTTATCTACTTTCTTCTTTATGATATGTTTTTGCTTGTCAGTTACATTGTTCACTACTTCTTCAAAAGCTGCGTATATATATTCATAATATTTTACTTCATGTCAGATAACTATGAAGCAATGCCTTTCCAGTGTTGTTCTTTGCTAAAGTTTGTCTCTGCAATATTACAGGAGCGAGTTGAAGCCAATAAATTATTTGCGTCCAAAGAAGCTGAAGAAGCGGCCAAAATGGAATCGGCAAAGACAGTTGTACCTGGTGAGATTCCAAGCACCCAAGATGTTGCAAAAGAGGACCAAACTCATAAACCAGTTGCTCCTACTCCGGAACAAATTTTGGCTATTAAGGTACATTTTTCTTCTACTGTGTTCGTTTTATCCTTCTCATTTTAGGATCGATGTGAAAAGCATTATGGTGGTTCTGTGTTAATGGGAACAAAAGTGCCAATAAGAAGGTGAGATATGTTGCTATTACTATTTCCTTCAATATTTCAAATATTCTTGATGGGAAAATTGACTATTGAGGAGAGAAGGAGAAGATTCAGTTTCTGTGTGTAAAAGAAAGGGAAGACTAGGAATATGAATTTGATATCATAAGATAGAAGTAACATTCTGTCTTGGAGTTTGGTTTCTTGAGGGAAAAGGAGAAATTTTTTGAGCATTCTTCTGTTTTCCTCTCTCTTAGCCTATCATACTCCCGCTTTTCTTATTAAGTTATTCCTGGCAATAGTACATAATCTCTGGTATAGCTTTAATGCTGTGCGCCTCCAGCTGCCTTTTTAATTTTCTGATATATCAATGCAGGCTGCCATTGTGAATTCTCAAACTCTTGAGGAGGTGGCAAGGCTTGAACAGGTGTGGTAAAAATTTATGTATTGGAAAACGGTTTTCTTATTCTGCTGGACGCCAGTGGGTCCATGATTTCATTTTCTCAATGATTTTGTGATGATTCTTCAGGCGCTAAAGTCAGGCCAACTTCCAGCTGATTTGAATTTCAGTGAGAGTGAAAGTTTGCCTAAAAATGAAAGCGCCCAAGATAATATGATTACTGTTGGAAAAGAAGCAAGTGATGAGCCCAAAGACACTGAATTCGAGCAGAAAGAGGACGGGCCTGCTGAAATGGAAGAGGTAATATGAATAGCTGAATGTTGTTGTTTATTGTTTTCTATATTCCTTTCTGTATTTAGCCTGTGGTCTTGTGGCTGTTTTAGCATGACTATTATTGCGAGGAAATCGAATTTATTCTTCGACTAAAAAAGGCATTCTCGTCCGAGACTCTCTGATGGTGGATATTAAATTAAATTTTATATATCGTCAAGATGATCTAATCTTCAAATTCATTATCTTGAAATCGAATTTATATGATTTGTCTTGCTGAATTTTCCATCATCTGCACGTGGCTCTTTAACATCTTTTTATCCTTGGCCATCTTACCAGGAATGAACTCTTACTCATGGCAGTGTACAATGCATATCGTTGTCCATCATGAATTGAGACCGGAATGGTGTTATAATAGGTACTTTTTGCTTCTGAAATTTGTCTTTGTAGTGTGTAGACTTATCGGAGAGAGTTTAAAGACACGATATGCGAAGTCCGTCGTCCGTCGCCCGGTCGGAATGATGCCTTGTGCTCTATCTCACAATGATATTTCAGGAAAAACCTCGTGTATTGGTGATAGTTACAAATGGATTTCCCATGTCAAATCTTGTTGAAATTGCTGAGAGTTTTAGTTGCTCATGGGACTGTATTCCCAATCTTTCTCATCTATGCGGGGGGTTTGACAGTATCGATGGGATGTTTCTGGTTTTGCCCATTAATGAAAACGTTATTCAATAGAGTAATGTTATAATTGTCCCCATTCAACCATGCCAACCAAATGTTTGGTGCAAGCTACACCGAAATATAATAAATTATTATTATTTATTTTTGACCAAGTATTATTATTCTTATTATCATGTACAACGTGAGGTGGGGCCATATTATTATTCACATATTTGTTATATATACTTGGAGAAGTATTCTCGTGTTTTGATATAATTTCTGAATTCAAAATAAAAATATATGATAGACCGATTAGATGATCAACATGAACGTAAGGGAAGATCGATTGAACGTGTTCTGCTAAAACATAGGGAGATCAATTGAACGTGTGTTAAAATATAACGTGAGTATTATTAAATGTTTATAATATATTCAATCTATCTCAATTTTATAGGTTCTATTTCCTTTTCTAATTTTCCCAAATATATAGTTTAGTTTTTGAGTAGGTTTTTTGTGAGACGGTCTTACGAATCTTTATCCGATATTCACAATAAAAAGTAATATTCTTAGCATAAAAAAATATTTTTTCATGGATAACCCAAATAAGAGATTCGTTTTACAAAATACGACCCGTGAGATCATCTCACACAAAATATTTACTTGCATTTTTTCCTTGTATTTTTGCTAATATACCACCCTACTGACGAAATCTTAGAAGAAGTGTATGTATTAAATAAGAATAAAATAATAAGTGTTAGTATACTTTGCTTTTGCATTGATTTTCTTTTATGTGTAAAAAATAAGTAAACTTATCTTATATATTTGATACATAATATGGAGTATATTTTGAAATTTAAATCGATATAATGATGTTAATCAACGGTGACCGTAAATTATAACATCTTGCAAGCTATTATTATTATTTAGTGTTTCATGTAAGCACGTTACCGGTTCAGATTAAACCGGTTCCGAATTTCCGGGGATGAAATCGAACCAATCATGTATGATACTGTATTGGATCGGTTCTATATTTATCCGATTGAGAAAGTAATCAATCCTAAACCAAAATCGAATTAAGCTTGATCGAAATCGGATTGGACCGGATTAAATCAAATTGGAATAAACTTCGTTCAACTCCGTGTGTTTTCTTGGGTTATAGTGGTCAACATAAGTGATATAAATGTTTACCTCAATCTGTTTGAATTTTTTACTCTCGGCATATCATTTTCAATGAGTCATGTTTTTCTTTTTGCTCGAACTAGTGAAAATTCAGCTGCGTTGAGACAACCTCATAGTTGTTTTGCTAGTCATGCTTCAAACTCTCTCTCGTTTGAAACTCAAGAATGTCCAGATTCAAACAATTGTATTTCTGATTCCATATCTCCAGAGTATGACTATCTATCTCCTCAACCTAATCATCCTTCTATTATGTCCATTGATAGTCCCTCGTCGTCTACTCTAGCTGATCAATGCACCTCTCCATCTCACACATCCATATCAGAACCACCTCATATTTAACATAACACTCATCCAATGGTTACCAGATCCAAACATGAAATCTACAAGCCTAAAGTATGGCTTGCTAATCTTGATGACTTTGAACCTCATAGTTCACTCAAGCCTTGACTTGTGATGTTTGAAAACAAGCTATGAAACAAGAGTTTGATGATCTTATCAATGATCAAACTTGTTCTTTAGCTCTTGCTCCTTTGGTTGGTAAAGTTGTTGGTTGTAGTTGGGTGTATAAGATAAAGCGACTCGCTGGTGGTTCAATTGCACGACGTAAGGCATGCCTTGTTGCCAAAGTTTATCTTCAAACTTTTGGATTAGACTTTATAGAAACATTCAATTCCATGGTAAAACCAGTAACTATTCGATTAATTCTTGCTTTGGCTATTACTCGCGGCTAGAAGATTCAACAGCTCGATGTCAACGACGCCATTTTGAATGGTGATTTGAATGAAATAATGTACATGGATCAACCATCTGGTTTTGAAGTGCTTTCTTCCAGTGACAACCTTGTGTAGCTCTCCTGCTAAACATTTTTCGTTTCTGAAAATCACTCATTATTTTTGTATATATTTTTGGTTTATGTAGACGATATCTTTATTAAAGGAAGTGACTCATTTCAGATCCAGCAACTTGTTGACAATCTCAGTCAAGTCTTTTCTCTGAAGAATCTTGGTGAGCTTCATTATTTTCTCGGTGTCGAAGAAAACCCAACTTTGGATGGTGGTTTACTACTCACTCAGCAAAAATATCTTAGGGATCTCCTTGATCGTGCAATGATGGGTAATGGTAAACCATTGCCCACACCTATGATCACTACTGATTATCTCTTTGCACACAAGGATGACACCTTTTCTGACTATTCTCTATATCGAAGCATTGCTGGGGTGTTGCAGTACCTTACTATCACAAGACCTGAAATTTCATTCTGTCAACAAAGTTTGTCAATTTATGCATGCTCCTAAAGATACTCACTAGAAAGTCGTCGAGGGAAATTTTTGATACCTGCAAGGAACATATGATCATGGCTTACATCTTCACAAGTATACTTCTTTTTGATCTCATAGGATTCTTCTATGGAGAATTACTCCACCGATCCCGATGATAGAAAATCAACTCTTGGTTTTTCCATTTTCTTGGAAAGTGTTAGGTTAGTTGGAGCTCCAAGCGTGCGATTCCCGCAAAAAACAAAGGATTATTCTCTCTTTGGGGTGGGCCTTTCGTACTCCAATCCTTACTAGGAGAATTATTCAGCGCACTAGAATCTAGTGGTTCATGAAAAGAAACAGCGTACCATCTCTCGACGCAGCATTGGAGCTAAATATCGTAGCTTATCCAGTGTTGCTGCTGAAATTGCATGGATTCAGTTCCTTTACATGAGCTTAAACTACTCTTATCAAGAGCTCCAGTCATTTGATGTGACAACCTTAGTAAAGTTTTTATGAGTGCCAATCCAGTTCTTCATTCTCGCACTAATCACATTGAGCTGGACAAATACTTTGTTCGTGATAAAGTGCTTGCTGGTTCATTATCTATTTTTGACATACCAGCTCTTGATCAAGTTGCTGACATATTTACAAAACCACTCTCATTTGCCTCATTTGACAGAATGTTCCAAGCTAAATGTATAGTCTTCCACCACACATAGCTTGAGTGGGAATGATAAAGTAGTATGATGACAATAATAGTGCTCATTGTACCATTTTGAATTTAGCTTACTGCATACAATTCCTAATTTTAGAGCTTTCTAGAAAATGGACAGAATAGACTCTCTAGACTCTCTGATCGGTCCAATTATTCTATCTATTGTACAATAGCTTTGATTGTATTTTCTTCATTAATTTAGTGAAAGCAACGTTATACAGTCTTCCCAAGAATACTTGTTATTCATATTTTCTGTCTATGCCGATAAGATGATTAAAGAGCATCAGCCTTTCATTCAAGAATCAGTGTCTAAAATACACACAAGCGCACCCAAAGAAGAAAAAGAGCCATAAATTGAAAATATTGTGGGCTGCATTTGTTGTTTGAATGTTTTTTGTGAGACTATATAATGGATCTATATTTATGAGACGGATCAATCCAAATCATACCTGAAATGAAAAGTAATATTTTTTAAATCAAAAGTAATTTTTTAAACGAATCAGATCAGATACAAAGTCTGTTTTATTGATTGTGTATATTAGTCATCATCACTGAGAAAGGTCCTTAAGATTCTACATTTTCAAATCATAGAACGATGATTGAAAATCTTCTTGCAGAACACATTATCAAAAGTTAAACCAGATGGTAAAATTAAACTACATTTTCAACTTTACAATTTGCATGCTCTACCAATAGAGAGAAGTTAAATACATATCATTGAATCAGACACGATAGAATTCGAACTATGTGATATCGATTAGAAACCCAATCGTAGTGGAGTATTAAATATTTCATATATCAATGCTAACCTTATAATGCTATAAATACGCATTCAATTTACAGTAAGATGAATCAAAATCACAATCTTGATACTCCTTTCGATTGACCTGAGTGTGCAAACTACATACAAAATTAATTAAATCGACCAGCTAAAACTGTGTTTGAAAATCACATTTGATTTCAAGATTATCTTATATTGCAGCCTCCAGCCATTTCGGTAATCTGAGCGACGTCTTCATCCCGAGTCTCGTAAAAAAAACAGCGTACAAAAGGTGCAGCAAAAACACAAAGGATCCACAGTTGAGCAGAAGCTGTCAAGAAATGAAGAACAAGTGCACAGAAAATGATTAAAGAGCATCAGTCTTTCATACGAGAATCAGTGTCTAATATACACACAAGAACGTACATAGAAGAAAAAGAAGCCATAAATTAATCGTACCAGGACCCCGAATATGAAATAAATCAAATTCATTGATGGGACTGAAATAATGCCCATGGAAGAGAAAATGTACGTAAAAAGGGCGTGGACGTTTATGGTAATCTACAAGCAAAGAGAGTGCTTTTTAAGTTTAGAAGTTCGATCTTCGAATATTTATATGAAGTAAAAGTAGTACCAAGAAAGCATCTCAATGAGTTACCAGTGCGAGTATGTTTTCTCTGATTAAATACGAGGCAATTAAAACATTAACCAGGGCTCCCACAGCTCGAACCTGCACAACAAAATTACTTGTAGGTTTTCCAGTGACAAATGGATATAAACATATTCTGGGATAAGAAAAGGATTTCTTGGATGAATGATACCATCGAGCACAAGACTACCGAGGTACCCCAACTGGCCTTCAACCTGCAAGGATTAGGCGAAAAATATGTTGTCGTCAAGAAAAGAGAAGGGCCTAGGTTACAAAAGAGATTCTACTGAAATCTACCTCCAAATTGTGCCCATTGTGAAACCAAGAAAGCCATGCAATAACTAGCCAAACACAACTTAAATCAGAAATAATCAAATGACACAAAACTATCAAGGGATACTAGTGTCAAGATTTTAAACCTTGAAAGAAGCCAAAGGCACGATCAGACGGTATAAGAACACAGTAGAAAAAAGAAATCTTGTTTCTAATAAAAGCAAAAAGACTCACCAAATAGGTAATAGCTTTCACCGGACCAGATAATACAAACAATAATACGGCTGTTGCCACCTAAAAAGATCGAAATGCAATATGAGAATTATGGTATTGACATAAACACCAATAAAAAAGGGAAAATAGTGTGTAGTCGTGCTATCAGACACATCAACAATGTCTGTCACAATGTCAGGAATTTTCGGTGGCACCGCTGGCACGTCATCATTTTCCGCAGCCACATCAGCACTCCGATAAAAAGATAACTAAAATCGGAAAAAACTAGTAGACTAAGACTGTAAATTGATTGATACAAGGACCAAAATGAAGAACATGCAAGCTACAAGACCAAAAAAGTAATTTTCCCAATAAAAATTATTATAATATAACATCGACACAAGAGTAGTGGCATACCATAGTTTTCCTGCCAGCAGCAACACCCCATCTCATAGTGGACAATACAATTGGCAAAGCAAAGAAACATCCAAAGTATCTCTGTAGAAAACCAAATTTCAGACCCATATGTGAACTAAAATATGATATTTAATAATAGATCATCCAGCTGATTATTGTCTGAAGAAAAAAAGTTAAGCGACATGCAATATTCGAAAATTTAACCAATAGATACCCAACCAAGAAAATGAGGATGGTTTGATCAATTTACAGAGATTTAGAATGAATCAAATTAAGAACCTACTAATTGCATATAGATCTATGAAACAACATGATCATCTGGTCGCCTCTTCTTACACATTTGTCCAGTATAGCTATTCAAGAGCTACATCATAAAAAGAAAATTTTGGAAACACTTGGCCTCGGACTTCCACCTATAACATCTATTAAAAGATGATTGATATTAATTTCAGGAAGCGGATTCCATAGATTTCTGTAGTTTGTTTGGACGCCAAATGCAGATGAGATGTATATTTAGAGTCCGTGTTTGTGATTTTAGATCTTCGCATTATATCCAATGTTTTTCTGAATATTAGGAACCTTACCAATTACATAGTAATATCTACGAGTTGGTAGACAATATCTGGCTCAGAAATCTGGCAACATTGCAAACTCAACGAATTGTGTCTACTAAATTAAGTTCACCTCTAATAATAAACCACCAAGTAAACAAAACATAAGACCTATGCAATTCTTTCACAAATTAAGCCAAAATCCATGAAGAATAAAGTAGATTTCAATCTCAATCAGCTTTGCTTCGCAAATACGTAAAGATCAAACTGAAAACTACAAATAAACAAATTTCGTGTGACGGAAAACAATAACATCTTCTTTATTCAACCAACATACATCTAAATTTCATATTTGAAATTTTCAAAATTTGAATATTTTCTATTCAGACAAATATCTTATATTAACATTCAATCATTCAAATAAATGCATGCACTAAAGCGAAGCAAGAATTCGAAAAATTAGCAGAAAAACATAGTGTATTGTACCTCAATAGCAAGAGAGTTGCTCAAAAGAAAGGCCAATCCTGAAATAGCAGCAAACATTGCACACTCCACCAATCGTAAAGTCTTCTGGTAAACCTCCCCATCTTCCGCCAAGTATTCATCGAATTCTTCCACTTCTTCTCCGTTCTTATCAATCGAAAATGAGTTTACATCATTCACATACCTGGAACCTCCTGAGAAAAAGTCATAGGGTGCCCCAAAGGATACCAACTGTTTCAATTTTGGTTCACGAGTGGGGAAAAAGAGGTGTCGCACATCTGGGGCGAGCTTAATGAGTTGGTGGCAATGGCGGAAACAATGAAAATGGTCGTGATGACGGAATTGCAGGTTGAGTTTGAGGAGATTCATCGATTTATGACGAAAATGATTCTTGAATTAAAATCGCTCCAAAGCTAGAATATTACCCTAAAGTCACGTTTTTCATCATCAGCATAATGTTATTTTTTTAGGGAAACCATTAGCATTATATTTGCTAATGAGTTATGTATGAAATATAATTTATTGATTGTTTCTTTCGAAAGAATAGAATGAAAATGTGGAAAATAAATCAAGAATCACTTGTTTTCAAAGGTTTCAATACTTGTTTAAGAAAATATTACAATTTTCAATTTAAATCGCTAACAATGATATCAAATGGTACATAATTATTATCAAAGAATACATAATTCATAAAATGTAAAAATAAGTTAATGTGCCCAAGAACTAACTTAGAAATTTATTCTAAGTAATCTTTCGAACACCTTGATTGTAGTCAACATATCTCGAACATTCTTTTAACCCAAATATTTGTACATTCGACTATGTACAAGGAAGACAAGAACAGAAGTTACACACATTACACTCTGCAACTTATGTAAGAAAATACTACGAAATCATTCAACCAGATTCACGATATAGATATTTAGTATGCATCAAACTAAGAACATAGAGATTAAGTACGCATTAAACTAAGAACCTACTACTTGCACATAGAGCTATGAAACAACATGATTATCTCGTTCCCTCTTCTTACAAATATGTTAATATAGTTTTTCAAAAGCTATAGTATGAAAAGCAAAATTTAAAAAAGGCTCGACCTCGGACTTTCACCTAAACCGCTATTAAAAGATGATTAAGATACTGATTTCAGGAAGCTGATTCCATGAATTTCCGTATTTCGTTTGGACGCCAAATGCAGTTGAGATGTGTATTTAC
The DNA here is from genome assembly GCF_012295235.1 of Primulina huaijiensis. Classification (NCBI taxonomy): domain Eukaryota; kingdom Viridiplantae; phylum Streptophyta; class Magnoliopsida; order Lamiales; family Gesneriaceae; genus Primulina; species Primulina huaijiensis. The sequence goes on along the minus strand of NC_133309.1, from coordinate 24,998,923 downwards.
AGTTTGTGATTTTAGACCTTTGCATGATGTCCTCCAACGTTTTTCACAATATCAACAACCTTACAATTCACATAGTAATATAACTTCGAACCAATGCTTAATCCCCGAGTTGGTAGACAATATCTGGCTCAAAAATCTGACAACATTGTAAACTTCAACAAAGATTTGTGATTTGCATTTCATAAGATTCGGAAATGGTTAAACTGAATAAAGAAACAAATCAAAGTCCAATGTGAATCATTCATTCTTAGTGTCATTCTTAATTTGATGGATTCTAAATCTCTATACTGTAATTTTTTTGAATGGTTGCATAGTATTTGCTTGCACATGCCGTGCAATGCGAAATGTGTGTAACTTATTTACTTCTCTTACTTGCACAAAGTTGAACGTCCGAATATCTGGGTTAAAAAAATATCAAGCTATGTTTACTGCACTCAAATTGTTCGAGAGATTGCTTGGAATAAATTTCTAAGTTTCTACTACTTGGGCACATTAACATATTTTTTCATTTTCTGAATTATGTAATTTTTTTAGAATAATTATGTATCGTTTGATATCATTATATACCGATTTAAATTGAAATATTTTCTTAAAACAAGAATTGAAACCTCTTAAATAAGTGATTCTTGATTTTCCCCCACACTTGTGCGCATTTTCATTCTATTTTTTCAAAATAAAATAATCAATTTATCTTTTATACATAACTCAGTAGCAAACATTATGCTAACGAGGCTTCATTTCCGCCATAAATCGATAAATCTCCTCAAACTTAACATGCAACTCTGTCATCATGACCATTTCACTGTTTCCGTACCAAAATTGAAAGACTTAGAATCCTTCAGACATCCCATGACTCTTTCTTTAGATATTCCAGCGGAGTAAATTTTCATGATGTGAACCCATTTTTGATTGATAAGAACGGAGAAGAAGAGGAAGAATTCGAATAATACTTACCAGAAGACACTAAGATTGGTTGAGTGTGCAATGTTCGCTGCTGTTTCAAGACTGATCTTTCTTTTGAATAACTCTCTTGCTATTGAGGTACTATACACTGTGTTTATTTGTTTTTCTGGTTATTTTTTGAATTCATGGTTGGCTTTTAGAGCATGGGCTTATTTGTGATGCTCGCTGTGAAAAAGTGAATCGTAATCTAAGATTTATTGTTTGAATAAAAAATATTCAAATTCTGAAAATCCCAAGTACGAAATTGAGATGTATTTGGGTTAAATAAAGAAGAGGTTATTGTTTTCCATCGCAAGGAATTTGTTTAGTTTGTAGTTATCAGTTGGATTTTCACTTATTTGTATTATATTGATATTGATTCTCAAGTAGTTGTTTGCTTCAAATGAAGTACGAAAATCCACGAATCCGCTTCCTGAAATTAGTATCTTAATCATCTTTTCATATCGGTTATCAGTGTAAGTTTGAGGCATAGTGTTTTTCAAAATTTGCTTTTTCATGATGTTGCTTTTGAAAAGCTATAGTAGACAAATTGGTAAGAAGAAGCAACGAGATAATCATATTGTTTCATAATTCTATATGCAGGTATAGGTTCTTAGTTTGATGCATTCTAAACATAGTTGTTAAAGGAGCATTAAAGCACAAAGAGGTCAAGGAGCCTAAGACGCAAGACGAGGCGCGTGCCTTTTCATAGCAAGGCGCGCTAATAATTTTTTAGAAAAAATATAGTTATTTACTATTATTATATGACAAAACACTATTATTGAAATAATTAAACTAAGCGAAACTATATTATATCACAAAATTATATTTATCTACTACTTTTATTTTATAACAAAGTATATATTTTTGTATAGAGCAACGGAATATTTCGTTATTGGCAGATTTCTGCCTTACTTTTATTTTCTTTCTTACAATAGAAAGTGTGGAGATTTTCTCCACTAATTTTCCAGTCAATCAATTTAGATTTTAGTTCAAGGCTGATTAACAATTTAGATCCTAGTTTATAACTGCTATCTATTCATATATGTAATTTTCGAATATTTTATGAAATAAAACTTCAATTAATTTTTTTTTAAAGGTGAGCCAGATGCAGAGGGGTCGCCTGGTGGGGCCTCTCGCATTTAACAAAACAACTATGATTCTACATCCTCATTTTCTTGGTTGGGCCTCTATTGGTTAAATTTGTGTCATGCACATCGTTTAACTTAGTTTCTTCTGATAGTAATAAACTCTATGATCTATTATTAAGTGTTGTATTTTAGTTCACATATGACTCATTAAACAAGTCTGTGGCTATAGATTCACCAACAAAACAGCTTTGTTGAAACTAATAAATTCATATAAGATTGAAACTGGCTGCAAATCATCAAAAAGTTCATAGCAATGGAAGTTATTGGTCTTCCACAAATCTAGATGTCATAAAACATATATAAACATAAATTAAGAAATATAAAATGCAAAGAATAATTTTCTAGATCTGAAAATCTTGAAAATCTATAATTTCATCAAAAATATTTGTCCATCTATTATTAAAAAAAAAGGAAAAAAATCAACAAACCAACTTAAATTCATATACTTTCACAATTAAATCTAAAAGAACAATAAGTAATAACCAATAAAAACATATTTGATTAACATACATTTTCACATGCAAATTTACAAGAACAATAGCCAAGATTATCCATACGATAAACACCATTTCCAAGAACAGAATACATAACCAAAAATCCACATATTCATGTATCAACTGGAAAACAAAATCCAAAAAATAAAATTCACAAAACCAAAAACAGAGAGAAATTCGTACTTAAATCAAAATTATGATTTCGTTCTATAAACTATCACTAAAAAAAAAACACAATTCGCCTCAAATAGATATTGCTGCAAACAAACAAAAAACAACAAAAAGGAAATAATATTTTCTGTATACGATTCCGTAAGATTATATCACCATTCAATAATTCAAATATACTCACAGAGAAAAGAAATTGCTTTCGGCAGCCAGAGAACACAATGAAACCCTAGAAAAAGTTGCTATCGATTTTCCATTTTTGATGTTTTTGTTTCCACGAGCTAAAGGATGCAACGGATATATATTTGTCTTTTATTGGCTGTAATATTACAGCCTGGACAAGTGAATATTCGCTTTAATTTTCTCAAAAACTCTTGTGATATCATTTTATGATCCAATTTTTGTGAGACGATCGGAAATTTGTTCTGACTCAACAAATTCAGTAATTTTTATATAGAAAATCTAGGTATTATATTAAACACAAAAACTCTTGTGAGACGACCTCACAGATCAATTTTGTGAGTCGAATCTCTTATTTGTGTCATTCATGAAAAAATATTACTTTTTATTGTGAATATCGGTAAGATTGACCGGTCTCACAGATAAAAATTCGTGAGACCGTCTCACATGAGACTTACTCTGTATTAAAAGTAGAAAGTTTGGAAATAATTTGTGTAATATATTTTTAAAAATTATTAGAAAGATTATTTAAGCAAAATAAATTTGGTTATTTTAAAAAAATTTGTGTTTTATAATAATTTTTTAGATTAAGAGAAATATAATTGTCTAATTTGGATAAGATTGAAATAATATTTCAATTTAACTAGTAGGTTTCTTAATACAATTTTTTTTAACATAAATGTGTATTAAAATTATAAAGATGAATACTTTTATCTACTATTGTTTTTTAGTTCAAATAATTTTGTCTAGTTAAAAATAGCATTATCGTCTCAATTATATATGTTAATTTTTTTTCGTTTGTCTCAAATATATATATACATGTATCTCTATTTAGCGAATATATAGGCATGTATCCATAATTTGTAAATCAAAGTATAGATTATTTTTTGACTTATTCGACTATACAGTAATCATAATTTATACCTTATTGTATATCAAATGTGATATTTCATTCTTCTTCTTATTTTTTGTCCCATATCTTTTTAGTATTTTATTGTAAAAAAAAAAATGTAAGGTGTTAATTTTAAGAGAAAATTGAAATTTTGGTTATTTATGTTTGTCAATCTACGATTTGATCTTCAATATTATCGAATTAGTTTTAGTTCGTTATCTTTGCTTTTTTCGGTAACCTGAACGACGTCGTCATCTCGAGTCTCGTAAAAAAAAGAACGTGCAATATGTGCAATAAAAGGTAACTATATTCCCAGTCAGTCTCTGTGGGTGGATCGAAAAATAGATTTGACACTATCGATGGGCTGTTTCTGGTTTAGCCCATTAATGAAAAAGCCCAGCCCAACTCATATATTTGCCAAAATAAATAAATACCACAAAAACTAATGCACGTGTGTAACGTTGACAACTCCAACCTAATTCAAAATCATCTGCTCCCTCCTTCAACTACCAAATCAACCCTGCCAACCAAATGTTTAGTGTAAATATACTAAATTATTATTACTTTTTTTTAAAATGAAAACCGACGTCGTTATCTTTCGAATGCATATTGAGTAAATCTTGGACGTAACGTAACATTCTGTAAATCACGTTAAACGAGTAAATTATACTAGATCATATTTAAACAACAGACTAGTCAAAAAAACATACTGATAAAATAAATCGAACTCGTGGGTTTTTACTAGTATTATTATCTATACTAATTATTATTAAGTTTGAACTACTTAGAGTAACTAAATTTTTGATGTCATGTTAAAATTTCAATTTAAGTTATTGTAGTTAAGTCGATAGAATTTATTCTCTAAGCATTAAGTTGCAAGTTCTATTCTTATTATAATTATATTTTGATTCTTACTTAAATATAAACCAAATAAATTATAAAAAAACATTGTACAAGTACGCAACGTGTGCGTCGGTACACTAATTATTATTACTAGTGCACCGACGCACGCGTTGCGTTCTTGTATAATATTTTTTATAATTCATTTGATGTATATATAAATGAGGATCAAAATATAATTATAAGAAATAGTGAGTGACTACACTGTAATTTTGATATATAAATTAAAAAATAAAAGAATAAAAAAATGATCTGATTCTATAACCTAAACCCATAAAAACAATGATTCTATCCACTGAACTACATATAACTTGCATTAAAATTTTAACATTTTATTCATATATATAATTATTAAAACAGACCATGACACCAAAGTTAGTTTCTCTGAGTGTCTCAACTTTAATAGAATAGTATAGATGTAGAGACGGCAAAGTCTATGGGGCCGTATTATTATCACATATTATTACTATATCTTAAAATAAACATTTGAAAAACCCATTACTTAACATTTTTGGAATGTGAAAACTAAATGTGGAAGCTTAATCATTGGGATTACGTAATTAATTATGCTAATCAAGATCGGTGCGCCATTAGCGAACCCCAAACATTGTGCCTTACTTTTCCAGTACGCGTACCGCCCCGGATTCAACGGGGTTGACCAGTAAAACCCATTTATTTAAGAAAATGTATGCAAATTAAATAGTCAAACTCGATGGTATATAGTGTAAATACATTTATTTTATCTCTGAATTTGTCATACTTCGAGAATTGGAACACAAATTAATCGTCAATCTTGACCTTTGATTGGATGCAATTTTCTGAGTATATATCGGTTTGTTCGACCCTTCTCATATGGGTAGTGCCCCAAAATCATTGAGGAGTTCACACTTGTCAAATTTTGACACGTGTGAACTCTTCATTGTATGGAGTTGACAAGTGCCAACTTCTCAATGGTTTGGGACACCACCCATGTGGGTAGGGTCGAACAAACCATATATACATCTACCTACAATTAATACAGACTTGATCATCGGAGTCATCTCATCCTTTTTCTTTGATATACAATTATTTTTTTGATGGTTTTGTTACTTTCCATTCAAGAATTCGGTTTGTGATAATTGGCCATGTATTTTAATGAGTCTGAATTATTTTGGTCGCATCAGACATGTTTCATTTTTCGATTGTTTCGAATATATAGTGAAAATTTGAAGTTTAATAGCATTTTTACTAGTTTTTTTTAATATATATATACTCATATTAACTACATCTTTGAAAGTGTGTAACATTTTTTTTTAAAGAATTAGATAAAGAGAAAAAAAGAAGTTTATTAACTACGTTTTGGAAAATATGTAACCATTTTAACGTACTTTTAGGATGTCCGAAATTTATCTTCAATTACTTCTTATAGTTTATTTTAAAATATTATGTTGTTTCGAAACATCTATTTATAAAAGCATTATAATTTTATGTTTAAGTAACTTAAACTAATTTTGTTTGTCTAAATAGTAAGTTCAGTTAATACAAATAATTTATTACTTACTTTATATTAATAATATATATTATAGTAAATTCGTAGTGTACATAAATAAACTTTAGCATTGATAATATTATAAATAAAATTTAAATATTCTTTAAATTTGTATTACTATTTAACCAATTTAATTTGTGTAAAGCAATTAAAAATAATTTAAGCATTATATACCACAAATGTTGGTCCTAAACACATTTGGCTTATTATTGTAGGCCACTTGTTGTACAATTCAATAAGAACGAACAACTTTATGAATTTCACCTAAATGTTTTTTGGATTATCTAAATTTTTTTTATTTAATTACAGATTTTTTTTGCCTATAATTTTTGGCCTATAGAATCAATTTAAATTTTAAATTTTAAATTTTAAAAAGACAATCTCGCCTCTAGCTGTTTCGACTCGATTTTTACGTGTCCTAAGAGTAAAATTTTGGAAAGGAAGGCAAGTTGTTTTTGGCCTGTTGTTTGTAATAGACTATATTCTATATTTTATGTTATCAAATATCATATTATCAACGTTAATAAATCGTTCGGTGCGAAAGATAGGATTCAATATTAATGCAGTATTCCACATTTTTGACTCAATTTTATAGTTATTAGAGTTAAAAAATAATTATGTGGTTCTTGTTTTTCAATATATTATCTTATTAGTTGTCATGTCATAATTCAAATTAAATATGCTGTGTCATGGAAGTCATATATCTCACTTTGGATATAAATTCTTGTGACTTTTTTTTGACGTTACTCAAAATGCATCATATCAACGGAGATATCTTCTAACTTTTATTAACACATGATCTTTCTTTTGATCTTCTAATGTGAGAGTTTGGTTGCATTTTCATAACAATCTTCTCTCAAACTAAGTTCCACTATTATTTTCATGGTCCGAGCTTCCCTTCTCTCTTCACCGCGTTGGGACGCATGTCTTACATGAAATTCCGGGAGCACCACCCACCTCGAGAGCTTATCAATGATGTTTACCGAAAGCCTTCACCTCTTTCATTTAAGTATTTGAGGGTTCCACTCACGTGACTCGATCTAGAGCATGAATCTGGTATCACTTGTTGTGCCATAAGAACAATTGTGGAACTTCGTTTGAGAGTAAGATGAGAATAAAACCAAAATCTCACATTAAAAAATCAAAATAAAAATAATGAGTTACTATAAGTTGGAATATATATCTATTGCTATAAGACCTTTTGGGTAAAGTAAAAAAGCAAAGACAAGATGGTTTATATCCAAAACGAACAATATAATACGATTGTGAAGACATATAACTTCCATATCACAACAAAATTAACTCCGGAAACATTTTAAAAAAAATGACAGCAGAATACAAAAAATACAAAGAACACAAGGATTTCATTTGATTCGGCTTCTGACCCATTTCAAGTAGTGGACAAAACAATTCCACAATAAGTCAAGACCAAACTTTGTTTTTTTTTTCCATTTTCCCATTTAATTTTCATAAAATATTGAAATATGATGATATATATATATATATATATATATATATCTATCTATCTATTAAGTGAATTATAAGATAATATCTATTTATTTATTTAGTGGTGATGGAACGAGAAGGCAAGTGACAAGAAACTCCCTCAATTGGACGAGGTCTTTTTCAATGTTATTTTTATAGAAATCTTTATTTTTCAAAACGGATTCAAAATCACATAACCGTGTTTGGGGATTGACCATTGATTTGTGGCAGCCAGTAGGTGAGAAAACTCGATGCTCCAAATTTATAAAAGTGCAGTCCGATAGATTAAATTTCGAGTTCGAGATTAAATTATAACAAATTTGAACAATTGGAACTATTTATGAAATGTTGATAAACATAATGCAAACTTGATTTGCTAACAACTTATAAAATTATAAAATATAATTTAAATATTTCATAATGTTATAAAAACTTTTAATTTTTACAAATGAGAATTGACATTCTCATTTTATAATTTTAAAAAATATTGTTGGTGAGATAGACCTGTAACAGCACAAATTTTGTACCTACCACTGAAAAATACATTTGAAAATAGCCGACGGGCCCTACTTAGATGTCAAATATGGAAATCGAAATTCATAATATTGAAAAGTAAATAATTATTAACATTATTTCTTTAACAACTCTTGATTGATACTTTGATTAACGGATATCACAAAAATTTGTGTGAGACAGTCTCATGGTTCGTATTTTGTGAAACAGATCTTTTTTTTTTGTCATCCATGAAAAAGTATTATTTTTTATGCTAAGAGTATTACTTTTTATTGTGAATATCGGTAGAGTTGACCCGTCTTACAGATAAAGATTCGTGAGACCGTCTCACAAGAAACCTACTCTAACTATATTTCCGACACCAAATTATCAATATATATTTTCTAGATAAAAATAATTATTATCCATATAATTGATGAAAAGGATGCATGTCAAATAATGAAAATGAACAATGTTCAAAATCAGGGAGAAAACAAATTTTTCAGTCAACTTTCGGCAACAAACTGATGCAATTTTAATTGGACAGCGACAAAATCTAAAATAATTAACACAAAACAATTATACCTTCCATAATTAAGCTCTGTTTGGTACGTGTGATGGGATAAGTAAATGATTAGTAATAAAGTGATTAAAAAATGAGAGATATGGATTAATAATATGGTGGGATAAATAACATGGTGTTTGGTATGATTTTAAAATGATTGATTAATTTTGTAAATTTTATTACAATGACCAAAATGCCCCAAGTGTTAGTTAAATATATATTCTTAAAATAATGGGATAAATAATTAAATATTTATAATTATAATTTACATTTATTAAAATTAATTTAAATATATTTATTTAAAATAAATTTTTAAATATGCATTTACTTTAATAATTAAAATAGCAATAATATTTTGGANATTAAAAAAATAAAAATATATTAAATTAATTTATAAAAAAATATAATAAAATTTAAATATTATATTAATTATTAAATTTTCACTAATTTTAATTTTCATATTATATTGAAGAAAACAATTCAAGGGTATTATGGTCAATATACAATCTTATCATTATCACTATTCAAAAATTATACATTATCACACCTTTGAGGAGGGATATTTAATCACACAAATAACATAAATTATGAGGGCTTTCAATCATAATCAAGGGCCTCCATGTTAAATTAAAAATGAACCAAACATGAGATAAAGAGTGATTATTTAATAATCATTCCCTTATCATGGCTACCAAACATAGCTTTAAAGTTTTGTTGGTCTCAATATTTTTTTAAAAAAAATATTTTTTATATATACATGCATTTGCATCGCAAAAATGTTGAATAATTTACATTTCACAAAAACTTATATGAGACAGTTTTACATATCAATTTTGTGAGTCAAATATTCTATTTATGTCACTCATGTAAAAATATTATTTTTTAGAGTATGTCTCTTGTGAGACGGTCTCACGAATCTTTATCTATGAGACGGGCCAACCCTATCGATATTTATAATAAAAAGTAATATTCTTAGCATAAAAAGTAATACTTTTCATAGATGACCCAAATAAGATATCCGTCTCACAAAATACGACCCGTGAGACCGTCTCACACAAGTTTTTGTCTATTTTTATGTCAAAATATTAATTTTTATTGTAAATATGAGCATGACGTTAACTCGTGAATAAAGAGATCTGAGACCGTCTCATATGTGACTGACTCTTAACATGTTCATTTATCGGGAAATTGGGGATCAGTCCCCAGCCGTCTTTTTTTTTAGTGTTCAGTCCCTAGGTACTTTTTTAGTACCACATTTCCACATGAAGTGTACCACATTTCCACATGAAGTGTACAACAATTTGTATGACATAGTACCACAATTTTGTGGGTAGGGAGAACACCCAAAGAAATATTTTGATCGGGGATTTTTCACCAACTTCCCCTTCATTTATTGCAAACACTCGATTTTTTTTTTAATATTTTAACTGTTTATTCAACAATTTACGCACCATCATACATTCTGAAAGATTATTTATTTTTTAAAGTCCAAAAGATTGACTTTATATTGATGTAAATAACAAAAACAACACTCATAGCTAGCACCCACAAGTTTTTTATTTTTTGAACAAAAACAAAAATGCATCAGCACCCACTTAGATCTGCCTGCCACTCTATTTTCTTGAAGACAGAAACTTGTGTGAGACGATCTCACGAGTCGTATTTTGTGAGACATATCTCTTATTTGAGTCATCCATGAAAAATTATTACTTTTTATGCTAAGAGTATTACTTTTTATTGTGAATATCGGTTGGGTTGACCCGTCTCACAGATAAAGATTCATAAGGCTGTCTCACAAGATACATATTCATGAATTTGGGATTAACTCACCATTCCAAATCCATCAACAATTTAACAAACGTAAATTCTTGCATATGATGTGACGACGTGACATCAAAAAATAATACTGTATATCCAAAAAAATGATGGCATGATGATATATATTGTTGTCGTATCTAATATCATATCAGCATTCCGATGAAAAATAACACGATAAAAATGAAATACTTATAAGTTAAATGACCAAAAATAAAATTTCTTATTTTTGCATTTTATAATGGTCCCGAGTTATGGTAAAGGAGTGCTATCCTTTTTCCTACTAATTATATTTAGGCAAGTAAATTTGATTAATTTAAGGTTTTTGAGAATTGTCAAACAATAGGCCATGTGATGCAGCGACACATATGGCAAAGAAAAGCACAAAAATATTAATCAATAGAAGTTGGTGTGTCTATCATATTGATAGAATTTATTCTCAGTTTTTATTTTATTTTATATGATCGATCAATCATCTCATTTAAAAACAAAAAATGTGATGCTTGTTACTTAGTCAATGGTTACTGAATATTTAGTCAATGGTCAGGAGTTCGATTCTCTTTACCAACACCTTCTCGAACGAGTTTATCACACATGATTTTATGGTTTGTCTGACTAACATAGTTTGCAAGTGTTAGTCCAAGAGTTTACCAAATACATAATGAAAGGTAACGATCATAAAAAAAACCAAAATTACAAAATAACATGAATATTGCAACTTTCTCAAAAATTATGAAAAACCGAAGGAGATTTCTTAAGAGGACCCATTAAAATATATCAAAATAACATGAATATTGCAACTTTCTCAAAAATTATTAAAAACCGAAGGAGATTTCTTAAGAGGACCCATTAAAATATATCAAAATAACATGAATATTGCAACTTTCTCAAAAAATATGAAAAACCGAAGGAGATTTCTTAAGAGGACCCATTAAAATATATCAAAATAACATGAATATTGTGTGTGTGTCTATATATATATATATATATGTTGCGGCACTAATGATATTATAAAAGTCCTTAAATAACTCATTCTCTTCCCACACACAGACACACATCTCCGTTTCTCCTTTTCAAAGAAAAGAAGTTCGAGACTTGGTAAGAACGGAGAAAAAAGAAAAAAAAAAGGCCAAGAAAATTAGTCTCTCAAAATCTCCATTTATATTTGTTCAAATCCGTTGCTTCTCTTCAAGTATACACCATATACCAGGCATTACATACAGATCATTTTACTACTTTTTGTGATATAAGTTTCATATGCAGCCGGAAAACAATCACCACGACATGGATGTAGCAACCGGAGATCGGACAGCGTACAGCGGACCGCTGAACAAGCGGGGTGGCAGAAAAAGTGCTCGTTTCAACCTCCCGGAAACTTCCACAACCGCCTCTGCGTCCACCATGGAGGACTACGTGGAGATCACTCTCGACGTCCGGGAGGACTCGGTGGCCGTGCACAGCGTGAAGACGGCTGGAGGGGTCGACGTGGAGGATCCTGAATTGGCTCTACTGGCAAAAGGACTGGAGAAGAGGTCTTCTATTGGATCATCAGTTGTGAGAAATGCTTCGTCAAAATTCAGGCAGGTTTCGCAGGAGCTTAAGCGCTTGGCCTCGCTTACACGACGACCACATCCGGTGGGGAGATTCGACCGGACGAAATCCGCCGCCGCGCATGCTCTCAAGGGGCTGAAGTTTATTAGCAAGACAGATGGTGGCGCCGCCTGGGCTGGGGTGGAGAAGCGGTTTGATGAGCTTACGGATAAGACAAACGGGTTGCTGCCCCGTTCACTTTTTTGTGAATGCATTGGTAAGAAGAAAATCAAGAAAAAGACACCAATTTTCTCAGCAACCAAATTCCAAAAGCTAAATCTTTGCATGATAATTTTATGCAGCTTCGTGTTTCTTGTTTACACATCCATTCATTTTATCAAGAAACTTATGGGGTCTATATTATGTGTAGGCATGAACAAAGAGTCTAAGGAATTCGCCGGCGAACTTTTTGACGCGCTTGGTCGGAGGAGGAATATCTCCGGCAACTCCATTAATAAGGGACAACTAAGAGAGTTTTGGGACCAAATTTCTGATCAAAGTTTCGATTCTCGGCTTCAAACTTTCTTTGACATGTAAGGATATCAGAAGATAGTAATTTATTAATCTTCATTCCGAAAATATAAATGAATGACATTGATTTCAACGCAGGGTTGATAAAGATGCTGATGGAAGGATCACAGAAGAGGAAGTGAGAGAGGTATGGGGCTTTATTTTTTTTATAGAATTTTGTACTATAAATATAATTTTCTATTGTTTTTCAACGTATGTGTTTAACATTGACTTTCTGAGCTTAACATTTTCTATTATTTGTGATCGATGATAGCATGTATGCATTGAAAAAATTATAATTTTCTTGCTCTTGCAGATTATTACCTTGAGTGCTTCTGCAAATAAGCTGTCAAATATTCAGAAGCAAGCTGATGAATATGCAAGACTAATCATGGAGGAACTAGACCCCAATGAGCTCGGATATATCATGGTAATACGAATATGACACAATTCACGGATTCAATTGCATAAAACAAGCATAATTATATCCGATGAAGGAAAATAACAATATATCTATATCTATATATATACTCATCAAACAGATAGAAAACTTGGAGATGCTGTTACTACAAGGTCCTAGCCAATCGGTGCGGGCAGCTGATAGCCGGAACTTGAGCAAAATGCTCAGTGAAAAGCTTAAGCCAACTCAAGACTATCTTGTAAAGAGATGGTACCGAGATTTTAAGTACTTTTTACTAGATAATTGGCAAAGAGTTTGGGTGATGGCAATATGGATTGGAATCATGGCTGGTCTTTTTGCTTACAAGTATGTGCAATACAAAAATAAAGCGGCGTTCGGAGTAATGGGCCACTGTGTGTGCTTTGCCAAAGGGGCAGCCGAGACTCTAAAGCTAAACATGGCGCTGATTTTGCTTCCTGTGTGCCGAAACACCATCACCTGGCTTAGGAACAAAACTAAACTAGGCAAGGCTGTTCCATTCGATGATAATCTCAACTTTCACAAAGTAAGTTGGATATCTATGGTTTTGGTCACACTTAATTGCTGCATTTGCTATTCTACTTAATCATAACGAGTCATGTGGAATCATTGCTACCTAAATGAAATAGAAGATTTGTGAATTTCACATAAATTTTACAGCTTTGGCCTAAGTTAAGATTGTTTAAACTGCAGCTAATTGCCATAGCAATTGCATTGGGAACTGGGATACATGTCATTAGCCATTTAGCATGTGATTTCCCTCGTCTTCTGCACGCAACGCCAGAAGAGTACGAGCCCATGGAGCAATTCTTTGGCGAACAACCAACGAGCTACTGGTTTTTTGTTAAGGGGTGGGAAGGAGTGACCGGAATCATAATGGTGGTTCTAATGGCGATAGCCTTCACATTAGCATCACCTTGGTTCAGAAGGAACAAAATTCATTTACCAAAACCTTTGGACAAACTCACAGGATTCAATGCATTTTGGTATTCACATCACCTGTTCGTTATCGTGTATAGCCTCCTCCTTGTTCATAGTATCAAGCTTTATTTGACACACAAATGGTACATGAAAACGGTAAGTACCAAGTACGTACCCTTATCTTCCCATAAGAATTAATTAGTGACTCGTATTTTGTTTATTTTGGATGATGATCTACAACATAATATGGGATGCACATGCAGACATGGATGTATCTGGCAGTTCCTATCGTACTTTATGCCGGAGAAAGGTTGATTCGAGCATTCAGGTCAAGTATCAAGGCTGTTAAGATCCTAAAGGTGAATAAACAGAAAGGGTCATTTAAATCTCTAGTATTTTTCGGTATATTCCAAGTTTTCTTTGGTATTTATGGGCACTATTTGGCCAAATGAAGGTGGCTGTCTACCCAGGAAATGTGCTAACACTTCACATGTCAAAGCCACAAGGATTCAAATACAAAAGTGGACAATACATTTTTGTGAACTGTGCAGCAGTCTCTCCATTTGAATGGTACTTACATTCAAAATAATACCACTCTATACATTGTATTACCAATTATCTTTACATTGCTAATGTATGATCAAAGCTTGGAAATTGAGATAACGAATGTTAGTGCTCCACTTTCTACAGGCACCCATTCTCCATTACTTCAGCTCCTAGAGATGATCATGTGAGTGTCCACATTAGGACTCTTGGTGATTGGACAAGGCAACTTAAAGTCGTTTTCTCTGAGGTAAATTTCCTTCACAAAAATCATATGAAATACTAATGGGGAACACTTGGCTCAATTTTTCAAAGTGAACCTGCACCCAAAATCATAAACTAATCATTCCAAACTATTATATAGACAAAGTTTGTATTTCTAGAAAATTTATACATGAGAAGAAATTTAAATGATCGACCGATTACGCCCACTTGCACTTGCACTTGCACTAGCACTACTCCCATTCCTATGAACAGATACTTTCACGTGGTATCTCCTTTTATCAAAAGGCATAGGTCCTCCACGCGATTAGAGTGGCACTCCTAGTGAACCATGTACATCCACCCAGAAAGCCACTTTGATTTGTATGGCTGCAGGTTTTTTCTTTTTAAAGAAAATGTTGATATCCCCACTTTCATTTAATAATAATCACAATGGAATGTAATATCAATTATTGACAACAGAAATGGGTGTGTTTGCTATTTTAACTTTCTTGGATAATGTAGTATCCCGAGAAACTACTCATATTTTATAATGGAAACTTGTCCTTTTTACGTATGTGTGGTAAAATCTACCATACTTGGGTGTCATTCCTGTTCAAACACTGTAGAATTAACCCTGAGAGATGACAGAATTTCTGTTGTTTGCATCTACATAGGATTTCAGTCCTTCAAATGTTTGTTGCTAATGGTCTGAGCATTATTTGATCTTTTGTTAGGTTTGCCAGCCACCACCAACGGGGAAAAGTGGGCTCCTTAGGGCTGACTTCTTGCAAGGAGAGAATAATCCCAAGTGAGTCACTTACAATTTAATAATTGTACCAAGGCAACACCATTCAATAATAACAAAAAAACAGTATCAAGAATCTGACGAGTAAATACCACAATGTTTGGAAATATATATTGCATGGTGACATTCGACAAAAATGGAACAATGAAATGTGCATTCTGTCTAATGCTGTGTAAATTTCTCATGAACTTACTCATTACACAATCACTATGACGCTGACAATATTCCAAAATTTTGTGATTATGACACAGTTTTCCCAAAGTTCTAATTGATGGTCCATATGGAGCACCAACACAGGACTACAAGAACTATGATGTGGTGCTGCTTGTGGGGCTTGGAATCGGTGCAACACCGATGATCAGTGTCGTCAAAGACATAGTGAATAATATGAAAGCAATGGAGGAGGAAGAGAATTCTTTGGAGGAGGGAAACAGAGGCGGCAACAACACGCCTCCGAATGCTAGCCCTTTGACGAATAAACGAAAGTCGGGACCTGGGAGCGGGAGACACAACTTTAAGACAAGGAGAGCTTATTTCTACTGGGTTACTAGAGAACAAGGTTCCTTTGATTGGTTTAAAGGCGTGATGAATGAAGCAGCTGAAACAGACCATAAGGGAGTAATAGAAATGCACAACTATTGTACTAGTGTGTATGAAGAGGGTGATGCTCGTTCTGCTCTAATCACCATGCTTCAATCACTCAATCATGCCAAGAATGGAGTGGATGTCGTGTCAGGAACTCGGGTTAAGTCCCACTTCGCCAAGCCTAATTGGCGCACCGTCTACAAACGCATCGCCCTTAATCATCCCAATTCAAGAGTTGGTGAGTTTCTTTATGTTAGTTTTTCATACCTAGGAGGCTGCAATTGTTGATGTATTCAATATTAATCCTTATCACATTTTACAGGAGTATTTTACTGCGGGGCACCACCACCAGTGAAGGAGCTAAGACAGTTGGCCTCTGATTTTTCACACAAGACTACCACCAAATTCGAATTCCACAAAGAAAACTTTTGACCTGGTTTGTACATAAATTATTGCCAGATCAAATTCAAAACGCGTTAGGATGGACTACCACTAACGTTGGAGGAGGAAAGTTGATGATTAAAGCTTTTATCTATCTTTAAAAATTTCCCTTTTTTCCTTTCAGAAGTACATAGTTACAGGTGATTTCTTTCCAAGTTGTGACCTCATAAAGAACTATCTTTTGATCAGCTAAGATTTTAGTGGGGGCCTATTTGATTAGTTTTATTTATTAGTGGTGCTACAAATGATAATAGTGATGTATTGGGGGTGGAAATGGCGAACAGTTGCCCAAAACACCAACCCCATTTAGATATTGATCCCGATAAATGTATATGTACTCTTTACGTTTTTTTCCCATAAAAGTAAGAGCTTTTCGCACGTTACTTGATTTGTTCAAATCTCAGCTACTTTGAACTTGGAAAATTGCTTTGAGTTTCGTTAATGCCACCTAAAATCTTTGGTCGGACTCTGACTATATAATATCAACGCTTTAATCAGGCAGCCTTCAACTAAGGGACTCCAGGTAATACAAGATTGAAATGGGATATGTCGACTAAATAAAAGATTGGACAATAGTGGTTGACTTAGGTAAAACATCAATAACTTCTGATCTATAGTTGGGCGGCTTTCAACTAATTATTATTACAGATGCAACACAGACAGAGTTGTGAAATGGAAAATGTCTGCTCAAGAAAAGATTGAACACTGTGTTTGATTCCAATACGAGTATTATAAAAAAAAATAGTTATTTTATTACTCTTTTCAGATAAGATATCCAATGAAAAGTTTTACGTTAAATATATATGTCACCATCTGCAACAATGCATCAGTTTTTATAATTGCATCCCACGTCATAAGTTTCTTTCTTCTCCTTTTCTCTTCACTATTCCAAGCTCCCGTGATTTCATCTGTAGTTTAGTGTGTTTGGATGGATCGTCCAAGATAGAAACGAGAAGGAAAATGGAAGGACCACAACTTACACATCTTGTTAGGGGAACATAAGGGGAAGGGAAGAAATAATCGAAATTAAAGGACAAAAGCCATTCCCTATATCATACAATTTCCTTCTTGTGCACTCCTGCTCATCCAATAAAATGTTTTGAAAATTCAGACGAATGTATTTCCTTCGCGTTGCTTCAATGTTTTACTCGAACCAGTGCTCGTAGTGTACGTACTACATTTAATCATCTCTATCAAACTCATTGATGACCAAAACAATATAAGATGTTACTAGTTAGTATTATAGAGTTTTGCGAAGTATATCTGTTGTGCATGTCATACCTCGTATTATTGACAAACGACATAGAATGCATGTACAAGCTTTACTGGCAATGAAACCTGTGAGCAAGAGTTGAGTCGAAATTTATTGTAGAAGAGGGAAACCAACCTCGTTATCTCTGGGGATTACATAGAGGCTAGAGCTATGCATGAGATTGTTCTTTAGCTATCTTATCCTTTTTCTTCCTCTGGAAATTGGGTCTTATCAGTTGACCAGCTACTGGACTTGGGACTGCAGCAGTATTAGAGGGTTCGAAAGGTATAAGTGGCCCTTTTGCTGGCGGAAACACATAAGCAATAGTATTGCTTGAGGTAGTAGATGGAACTGCTTTTCTCTTAATCTCCCTGGGGATTTCCAGTCTCAAGGATGCTTGAAGTTTTTTCATCTAATTTCTTGCTATTTTGTAATGAAGTATCCAGTTGATCTCTCTCTGAGTTGGATGAACAAGGGAAGGAATCTGAGTCAGGGAGTTCTTCGACAACAATTTGTTGCCATCGATCCCCTGTTAAGCATGCCGTGGTATTTTCTTGTGGGTTCAAGTTTGCCTCCAAACTCTCTTCGCTTTCAGGGCGTTTTACCCTGCCGTGTTAATGAGATCTTCAATATATTTCACATGGTTCTTGCATACAAAACTTTAAAATGAGTAACACAAAGAAGGAGTTCAGGAAATGATCCTGCTGATTTTATTTCAATAAACACAGCCAAAAGAGAAGAGCCTAGGCTCAAGGAACTTAAATATTTTGTTCATTATTCCAAGCATTGTACATGTCAAAGCGCAAGCCATGCAACTGAATATCAGATTCTGTCAGGACTACAATGGGTCATTTTGGGAGTAAGGACCTTTATTTTTTTTAATGGTAAAAGTCTTTTTTTATTAACAACAGTGCATATTTAGAATTCAAATCTTTTACATTAGGAACACAAACGATGCGTAAAATACTCAAAATTAGTTCTGTATCGTTCAAATGATCCCAAA
Source organism: Primulina huaijiensis (assembly GCF_012295235.1). Taxonomy (NCBI): domain Eukaryota; kingdom Viridiplantae; phylum Streptophyta; class Magnoliopsida; order Lamiales; family Gesneriaceae; genus Primulina; species Primulina huaijiensis. The sequence goes on along the minus strand of NC_133309.1, from coordinate 24,980,018 downwards.
TTAAATAAAACAAATAATAATACATTCAATATAAAGTGTTAGAATTTATATTAATAAATATCTAACCAAAAATATTTTTAAAATGAAATTTAAAAAGAATAATTGTGGAGTCACTTTATTAATTAAAATAAAAAATATAACACATCCCAAATAAAACAGTAGTACTAAAAAATTTCAAAATAGAACTGTAACAGAAAAATTATATGTGAAGAACATCACAATAAGAGTGAAGAAAATGATTTACCTAAGTAGTAGGCTGTGTTTTACAAGCAAGTTCATTTCTTGATGGAAGCCTCTCTCATGCTGGACAGGGTCGTACTCATTTATTTCTATCTGGGAATGGTAATTCACCTTTCATTATCAGCCCAAGATGATAAAACATGATTACTTTCAGGAAAAAATGAGGTCAAATGAGCATGTCACTGCAATGATTCACATGTTTGAACAGATGGCCATATTAATATGTCAACAGAATGCAAGTAAATATAAACATGCATATGCTATCAACACTAAGAACATAACTTTGGATGTCTTATTTAATTCTAAATTACAAAAACACGCCCGTCTTTATGTGTATATATGAAAAAATTAATAGTTGTGGTTTCCCTTTCATTCATCAATTACAAGTATATAGCTGTGCAATAGATATCAGATAATGAAAACGAGTGACAAAAAAACTATTGTGACAATCCATATCTAACCTTGAGCAGAGACTCTTGAACGGCGTTTTTAATCTCTTTATATCCATCACAGTAAACGAGAAGGCTGGTATCAGGGATGGGCAGAAATTCTTCTGAGGCTAAAAGCCGCTGCATGTTAAGGGGACAAGAGAAAGGAAGTCGATCATGCAAACTTTCTTAAAACAATTAAAAGTTAAGTACTCTGTGTTTATAGTTACTCTGTGTTTATCTAGGCTTTATTGAAGGAACATTGAAGAGAGCAAATTATTTGAAATTGATTTTCCTTTCTAATCCTATGAGACTTACGTTGAAACCTTTGGATGTATTCAGGTATCGTGAAGAAATAGAAAAAATAAATGCATAAATCAATTATCAACTCAAACAAATAAATTCAAATAAGTTCTTCCGTCTTCTTTTACTAAAACAAGTACTTCGTCAAAGATCTAAATGTCGATTTAAGTTCAGAAATAATGATATTATTCCAAAACAGAGTCAGACATGAAGAAAATGGAATCGAATATACATACTATTTGATGACATAAGCAATTTTTTTCTTATCCTATGAACCGTCCCCTCTGTCATTATCTCTAGTGTGTAGTTAGTCAATTCTTGATCGGGGGAGTTTCGCAAGATTTAGTATGAAAATAAATCATGAATGCAGACCAAAACTATTTTAAAAAAGGTTAAAAAGAAAAAATATCAAGACCGTGAAAGATTGAAAATGTAAGAGTATCAAAGAGCACTTTCTGGAAACAGATTTATGTGAGAAGGTTAGAGAGTAGAAATAATAAAATAGATGAAGAAAAAGGAGAATGGCAAATTAAATATCACAAAATCAAAGAAGGGTTTAAAGAGCAATTACCCTAAGAACCATCAACCCTTTCTCCGAAGGTAAAAGAATATAATAACATTTGAATGAGGTCTCCATTAAAGTTTCCAGATTACAATTAGAAGAGCAAACCAAGCCCTGATCAAGGGAAGCTAGAACACCGCAGACTGCTTGAAAGACTGCAAAAAATGAGCCAAAAGTGAAAGAAATCAACCCCAAACTCATAAAGAATACTGTAAATCTATTGATCTGCACCTTGATTGTTGAGCTTTGACCTATCCATATCATCCGTATTACGAAAGGTTGATGGAGCAACAACATAGGTAGTGCCAATTATTACCCCTATCAGGAACAGATAGATTGACGGTTTAGCATGTGTTGCAAGTGAACCATTTATTATTTGTGGATGAACCAATAAATATTTCTTTCAGATTAATGATAATTTACTGGGTCTTGAAGGTTCTAGAGAGAGCATAAAAAGGAAATGTTAAATTCTGGTGTTTAGTTTGCCCCAGTTCATGATTTTACATCTTGAACAAGCATAGCAGATATAATTTAACCATCCATCTGGATAATACGTAGCCCTTCATAACCAGCAAATAGATGGAGACAGATTGAAAACAAAGTTTGATATATCACATGCAAAATGAAATTTCTTTCAAGGGTGTTTTGAAATATACAAGAATGAGAACTGCTATTTGTCTCTAACATTAGCCGATGGAAGTCTTTCTATTTGCTTGTGAAAAATGCAATTAAACACAGATAATTAACTGCAGAACTTGCAAATAGAGATTGAATCAAATTTCAAGAAATAAGTTGGACACAACTTTTATTGGAGGACCACCTGGTTGGAAGGCTAAAATTACTGGAAATGAGGCATCAAGTTCATATTGTCTCAATCAAGCCTCAAGGATAGAAACTCAACCCGTTCTTAAAGAAAGCACAAGCGGAAGAGTTTCAACATAGAGTATATAAGATTTATGCTTGTTTCTCATCCTTGATGTTTGTGAAAACCATCACAAGTTTCAATAACATATATTCCAATAAAAAGATGCCTTATTCAAAGTATTACCTTCACGTAGAGAACGTAAATCTGTTCTCTGAATGACATTGAAGTTGATGGGTGAAGATACTTTTTGGAGTTTCTCGTTGCTATAGAAAGAAGGCATGTAGAGGGTCGTTTCTCCAATCTCAACAGAATTCTCCCATATATCTAAAGTTTCAAGATTATCGTTGGTTATTGGACAACGAGAAGACATCTGAGATAGTTTTAACTTTGAGGGGCCTATTGGAATGCCGTGACACCTGCAAGTCTATGTGAATAAAAGCTAAATGCAAGCATAATGGATGTCATATTAATGCAAAAAACAGAGCCAATGTAAACAAGGGAACATATCCAAGTTAAGATAACCACTATTAATTCAAAGAGCTCTGGAATCTTTTGATTTATAGAGCACGGAAAAAAAAGCAATCATTTACCTGTCTTCTTGAGACTCTTTGCTCAAACTATCACAAAGCTAAGAACAATATAACCTCTTTATTCTGATACGGAATATCCTTTGTAGCATTCAATGAGACGTAAGTAGTGGAATTTCTTCATACAGACATACTGCTAACAAGGCTAGCACAGTTATGACTATGACTACGTGTAGAACTTCCAAAAGGAAATTCACGTTAAAAAATTGATATCTGCATTTATATTTTCTTTTTCAATTTAAATCACATGATCATGAAATAAACTCTGGATTTAAAAGTTCATGATAACAATGTAAACATTTCGTCACAGTGAATAAAATATGAAGATACCTTGCAAAAAATGAATCCATCAATTATTGGGTGGAAAAATGTGAACAGATTGCAGGAGAACTGGTTCAGAGAGCCTAAAAAATTGATCTTGAAGACGAAACGAGCCTGTAGTTGTTCTTCCTTCTCAACTTTTAATTCTTGAAACCATCTTTTTGCAAGACCAGACAGTACATAGAGATCTGCAAATACATTTTTTATGAGCAAAAACACCGGACACATGTTTACGACTTCAGCGGAAACTTTGTGATGGACATATGATTATAGTCTCCGAACAGTTATCCTTAGTTTCTTGCATGCGACCGGAACTAGGTCCTTGTAAATTCAAATACGGTGTTTCACGGTGGTGTACATATTAATAAAAAATCCAAGACATCTTTGATTCTGACCAAGTTATGGAAGTTAAACAATAAGCCTACAAGATGCCTGCCATTAGCTCTCTCTTTTTCCATAATTATGTGGAAAAGACACATTAATGTGATTTTAAATATATTTGTGAGTTGTATTGTGCTAACATGTAATTAGCAGAATAGGGATCCAAATGAAGGTATTGCTGCCTGACAAAAATTCAGACTTGACGAAAAAAGAGATGAGAAATGGTATCTGTATAACATGGTATGTGTATTATCCACAATCACATGATATGCTGGAGAAACTTTATATCGTTAAACTAGTGAAAGTAAGATCTAGATGACATTGAGAATACGAGTTATATCATGTAATAGCAATGTATTAACCTGGAATACATGTCGAAAATTTGCAGTTCCTAAGGTCGCCAATCTCATTTACAACGTGGTTGATATTCACAGTGACATCACCAAAGAGGCTTGTTTTTCGCTCAAAGAAAACAAACTCAAGGGACACATTTTGATCCGTCGTATCCTGTTAAAATGTCTACCAACTAATGAATATAATATGGTTATTAAGAAAGACAGTAAATTGAAAACAAAAGACAGTAAATTAAAAACAATTGTGGAATCTCTGACCAGTATGGCATCTCGTGTCCCATTGTCCAGGGTTTTTATGAAACAAGAACTTATAATTATTACTTTTCTTTTAATAGCTCTCTCAGAAGATTGCCATGAGTTTAAGACTACTTCATCTAGAACCACTTCTAGCTTTAGTTCTGCGATAAAATCATCACAATTAGCAATCATTCCAACTGGGAATAAGGGTAGCTAATTTAAGCATGCATGATTATACTTTGTACTTATCATGAGAGACCTACAGGGAGTTGCAATAATAAGTACCTTCGCAGAATAGAGATTCAAAATCATTAAATTCAGCAGTGAAATTGTCAGTGGGCAAAGTATTCAAAGCATGGTGAAAGTCATGCAGATCGAAGTCTCCTTGTGGACTATAAGCAACCCTCATCTGTCACAATAGTAGTTCCACCTCCTTAGACTTGTGTAAATAAGGCAGGTTACTTTTGTGTGCGAGATCTCAAAATCATTCATCCTCATTGCAGGGGAAAATAATCAGACAAACAAAATAGTCATAGAAGATGTTAAACTTGTTAGCTCTAAAGCCACACTGATATGAACACAACGAGATCCCGTGGAGAAAAAAAGCAATAAAATGCCAATCCAAACAAAAAACCTTAGGTTGCGTTTGGATTGGTGGGAGGAATCCAAGTCAAAGAAATCTATGGATTGGAATGAATAAGTTGACAATTTGAATTTGAAATTTCAAATCTTTCATTCTAATTTTGAATCAAATGGATATAATAGATTTGAAACGTGGAAATCCACTTGAATCTATCAATTCAAACGCAACCTTAATAAAAGTTAAGGTTATGTTCTCCAACAATATCGCCAGACACAAGCAATAACTTCACTAAAGCATAGAAAAACACGCTACTAGCTTAAAGTTGAATTCATACAGTCAATCCATGCATACCCTAAACTACTATAATCGGCTTCAATTTAGCCGGATATAGCATCAAAGATAATTAATATACTAGCTCTGATAAACTAAATCGCGCATAAGAGAAAAATTTCGAGTAGAATACCTCATCGCAACACCAGTTCACATCCGTGAAGATATAGTAAAGTCCAATGCGATCTAGCAGGGGCTTCGACTCAGTGGTACGGGAGCTCTCATTGCAGTTTGACGATGAAAGTGCGCAGTAATTCCCCAGCATCATCAATGACTAGCAAAGCAGCCAGAAATTGAAAAAAATCGAATTCAACAAGTATCCGATCCACAAACTAATTTCTCAGATGTCGAGATTCAGGGAACGCGATCAAAAAATCAACCGATTTAACTAACTTCTTCGATTATTTCATTCCATCTTGGCGCAAGTATACCTGCTTCAAATCTTGCAGATGTGGAGGTGGTATGGTCCGAAGATCCAGAACAAAGCATAGCAGAACCATTTTTCAGCTGCCTTCGCTTCGCCGGAGAAATGGTGAATGGTTGCTTAAGTCCTCAGGTTTATATACGTATGTGCCTACAGTTTGGCGCGAACTAGAGCTTTGTATAAAATTGGAATCCACACCTTACCATTAAAAAAATCAATTTTTAAGTTTAATTTTTTATATATTGGTATTACAAATTTACCTTAATCACTATAACTTATCATTTTCCTCGTAGATTTTATTACGAGACGAGTTGATTTGATCTATATTTGTACTGGAAAAAATATTTTTGATATAAAAATAATATTTTTAATGAATTGGTCGGATCAAAGACGAATCTCATAAAATTGACACGTGAGACGGTCTCACATGAGTTTTTATGATTAAATAATTATGTACACATAATTTATTTTGGTAAATCCTTTATTTAGGGGTGGGTGAGGATGACAATTTAGAAAGAATTCACATCATAATTTATCAATTAAATCTATAGTAGAGAGATTTGAAAACATAAAATACAACAATAAATACTCTCTTGATATCAACAACTGAAAATTCTTAAACTAATGTAATCCTAAATATACATCAAGTTTTTTAGGCGCTCATTCTGTCTTGTTTAATTTTGTCTTGTTTTAGCTATTTCATATAGTAAATAGTATTATCTATATAGATTCTACAAACAAAATAATAGGATTGGCATTCTAGATAATTCATAAAAAAAAAAACGTGTTGTTTAGCGACGGACAAAACGGTCGCAAATGAGATTAACAACAATTTTAATTTCATATCTAAAATAGTCGTAATTGACTAATTACAACAGATTTACAAAATCATTGTTATATTAGCGACGACTTACATAAAATCGTTGCTGATATAGTGACATATTTATTGTATATTCCTCAGCAAATAATGACGGGATTCATTAAAAAAAATCGTGTACAACGTATCGTCGTAGCGTGTGATGGCCCGATGTAATGCTGTGAAATTTAAATTATTACATTTTGGGAACATTGCTGTCCACGTATATCTCCAGGGTGTGACAGAAATCAAGTGGACAAAAATCAAATTTTGTGTGTGTATATATAATAGACATATATGATAAAAAATTGCATAAAATTTTAGAAAAATAGATCATAAAAATATCGATTTTTTCCCGAGTTTTTTTTTATAAGATTAGATGAAATCGATCAAGAAAATAATTTTATTGACAATAATGCAGCTAATTTGTAATTTGAATTTTTGTAGAAACAACATCAGATTTGAAAAAGTATGTAGTAAAATAAATTTCAAAATGAAATTTGGATGAAAAGGAAAAAGATCATTGTTATAATTCAAAAAAAAAAAAAAGACATTGAATTAAAAATGTCTGGATTCGAAATGAACTGGTTGGATTTTGTAATTTAAAGTTGTTTGTCCAAAATGTACATGTATTTCATGAAATTTTGCAAAGTTTACTTTTTTCTGCCCAGAAAGAAAATAAAGGGGAAAAAAAGGAATTTCCATGCTTACTGAGCTGAATTGAGCTGATAATTACTGAATCAAAAGCTTCGAAGCGGCCACTCCCAGATTGCCAACATGTTTCCCGCAGCGAAGCCGCTCCTTTGGACACGTCGTTTCGTGTGCTCCATCATCGTACTAATGGCGGTTTTGGTCGTCTTTCTAAACGGTGCCGCGTCTTCTTCGGCCAAGTCACCATCTTCGCCGCCCCCGCCCGATGTAATCTCTTTTCCGTAACTTGTGATTTCTGTAATTTTTGGGAAACCCATTTTGATTTTAGATTTTAATCTTTTATATATTCAAGTCTTTTTAGACAAGCTAGAAGAGTTGAGCTTGTGTTCTAGGAGAAGTAGTCGTGATCTTGCTTGAAAAAGAGGAAAGGCTTGATCTTGGGTAAATGTTTTGAACTGTCGATGCTCATCCGAATCTGTTTTGAACTCCATTAAATGCTGAAACCATATCTCATCGGGCTTAGCAATTAAAAAGCCTTCTAATAATTGGAACTACCTACACTACGTCGGAATGGAAGAACATAAACCAAAGAAATCAATAAAAAGCTAGTAACCTTAAACCAATTAGCTATAATAATTAAGAGGCAGGAGCATTTGTTGCTGCTCCTTTATCAAGTGCAGACTTTGATTGCCAAGATGTCCTGAACTAGAACGGGAAATAGCATTTTTCAGAGACTCGAATTGTGAAGGCATTTGAATGGGGTTTACATGGTGATAGTTCAGTTCCTTATTGATTAACTTCTCGTCAGTTCTTGAATTGAGAATGTAGTGTCACGACCTTTGATAACATCAGAGGCTTGTACTTGTGTCATTAAGACCATAGAGTATTTCTCAATGAGATCTTCGTGATCTGTAGTTTTCCCAAAGCTGCAAGTCCGGCTCGAGTTTTAAAAAAACCGTGTACTGTCGGAAATTGTATGGTGCCTTTTGTTGCTTGTTTTCTTAGTTGCTTTATCTGCTTGATGTACCACGTTACTTGATAGCGTAAGTAATAGCAGAACATGCTAAGTATAAAAATGACTGAGATAGAAACACATTAAAATCTGAACCCTAATCTAGGTAAACTACGCAAGTAGAAAGCTACATCAATGGTATTAACTTCATGAGCAATGGAAAACTGAAGCCAAAGTGAAAACCAAGTAACAGTAAACAATTTCCTGTACATAATTACTTGAAAGCATGATGTGAGTTCAACTCTCTTGGAGTGCTATGGATTTGATATCTGTGAAAATGCATTGTTTTATAAACATTTGTAAGTTTTTTAACTGCTTTACTGCTGATAGAAAGGAAATCCATTATTGCTCTTGGTTTCTTTAAACTGAAATTCCGGGTATTATGGATGTAAAGCAGGTTAATATGTATAAAATTTTATGGAAATTGATGTTTGCGAGAATCTGGGGTCATTCCGAAATTGTCTCAAGGTGATTGATGCATGTTTAAATGATAGAATAAATTGTTTTTCGCCATTTCCATTCCTTTATTCTCTTTCTTGGCAAATTTATTGTATATGATCAGGACAGACGGAAAATGAATTCCAAGAACTCTAGTGCTTGCTTGGGGAAGATTGACCACAACTCACTAGCTGCTGGGTTCAGATTATTGGATGCAGACTTTTTCAGTGATGCTAAGGTACCTTGGCAAATTAAAGACTCGCCACTATTTATTTTCAGGAACTCACGGGATTGAAATGTGGGATGTGAACTGAGATAGTCGCCATTGACATATGTACTCCCTGCAGATGCTAGAGATCGAAAAGGGTGCCATGGAGTTAAATATTCCAATTATCAGATCCAATCGGAAATTAGTTGCTTCAGCTAACGGGGGATTAGAAAATCCATCTTATTTGGTTTTCAATTCAGGATGGCATCACAATCAGGCACTGCTTACCTCTCTACGATTCAATTATCCTTCTCTGTCTGGTGTGGAGCGGCCGAAGAATGATGATGATATTGCTTTTATGAGTGTAAGTGAATTAGTTGAGAGAATCGTCACTAAAAGATGGTAGTTTTTCCTCTTCTGGCTATTTAAAATGTGATATTTGTTGGGTCAGATTCTTGAATTGGGGCAACTCATCAAGTCTAAACAGATCACATCTGAAGAACTAGCTGCGATCTTTTTGGGTAGATTGAAGAGGTATCACAAATTCTAGAGCAGTAGTGTGCATGGCCTATGATATTTAGTTCGATTATCTGTTTAAATTAACCATCTATATTACTGCAGGTATGGTCCTGTGCTTGACGCTGTAGTAACTATTACTGAAGAATTAGCATTCAAGCAAGCGAAACATGCTGACAAATTGCTTGCACAAGGCATATATTTAGGTTAACCCTCTGTTTAATTTTTTTTTGTTTCAGGTATTTCTAGTTCATGCACACCAAAATTCGAAATGCAGTTGCATGCCTTTAAACTTTTTCTAAATCCTTGTTGCACCCCTGAGGTCGCAGAGCACATTTTGAATTGTAAACCGGAAAAGAAAACAGAGAGAGAGAGAGAGAGAGATGGGGAGCAAAAGAGGAAAATAAAGCTTTCACCCTTCTCTCTTCCTAAAAGACTGTAAAATGGAAAGCTGAAATTAATTTTATTCTTGAACTGAAATCTCAACCTTCAAGATATCAATGTCGATATCTGTGTTTCTTAATGGTTGAAAGGTGCCTTGATATGTATATTGTTCAAATATAATTTTCTAGAATTGTAATGGCAAACTGTGGTTGTGACTTGTATATAGGTCCACTCCATGGGATTCCATATGGGTTGAAGGATATAATTGCAGTACCCCATTACAGGACGACTTGGGGTTCTAAATCTTTTAAAAATCAAGTTCTTGACATTGAGGCTTGGGTTTATAAAAGGTATTTGAGTGCATGCATAGCCCACGATATCAAGTAAGGTAGTCATTCTGATATATGGACGATGAGTGCAGGCTAAAATCTGCTGGTGCTGTTCTTCTTGCAAAGCTTGTGACCGGATCACTAGCATATGATGATATCTGGTTTGGGGGTAGAACAAGAAACCCTTGGAATATAGAGGAGTATTCCACTGGTTCATCTGCTGGACCAGCTGCCTGTACCTCAGCCGGTATGTATTGACAGGAAATCTCTGTTTTGTGTGCTTGCTTGTCCCTGGTAGAATTATTCATGCATGCTTGTGTGTGTCTCGGGCCTGTCAGCACAATAAATATATATGTGAAGTTATACATGAGTGTTAGGCGAAAAAAAAAGAATTACTCCTGTTTTGTGCAGGTTTGGTTCCCTTTGCCATTGGTTCAGAAACTGCTGGATCCATTTCTTACCCTGCTGCTCGTTGTGGTGTGACAGCATTGCGCCCAACTTTTGGAACTGTAGGTCGAACTGGTGTCATGAGCATATCTGAGAGTTTGGTAGCAACTTCATCGTTGCTTCTTTTCCATTTTCTATTTTTAATTTTACTGGTGATGAATATTAAAATTCATAATTTATTTAACAGGATAAACTTGGACCTTTCTGTAGAGAGGCTGCTGATTGTGTGATTGTCCTAGACACTATCCGTGGCAAGGATCCTGATGATCTTTCATCCAGAGACATCCCTCTTGCTGATCCATTTTCAGTTGATATAACCAAGCTAACTGTTGGATACCTTGAAGATGCAGAGATGGATGTGAGTGAACCTAAGACAATCGTGTATTTTGTTTCCATCCACTTTCCATCCGCTAACAACCTGGAACTTTTAACATTTTTATAAAATCTATAGGTTGTTGAAAAGCTCCAGTCTAAAGGTGTCAGAATGGTTCCGTTCAAACTGAATTACACTATTGACTCTGCTCAAGGAATCTTAAATTTCACGATGGATGTTGATATGCTATCCCACTTCGACGAGTGGCAACGCTCTGGCCAGGATGATGATTATGAAGCTCAAGACCAATGGCCGCTTGAACTTCGCAGGGCCAGAGTTGTGCCTGCTGTAGATTATGTCCAAGTATGCCACCTGAACACTTGAAACTATTTTTCTTTCTTGTCCTAGTCCTGAATCCTGAAACAATGAGTTTCTGTTCGCAGGCTCAAAGAGCAAGAGGAAAACTAATACGTGAAGTCAGAGACAGTTTCAAAGTTGATGCATTTATTGGAAATGCGACCGACTGGGAGCGCGTGTGTGTGGGAAACCTAGTAGGCATGCCGGTGATAGTTGTGCCTACAGGATTCAAGGAAATACCCAACGCCCCTTCAAATAAAACTCGAAGGCGGACTACGATAACCACGGGTATTTATGCTCCGCCGGAGCATGATCACATTGTAACCTTTCTTCATCTCCTAATTTTATTCAGACTGTTATATTTTTATGATCTTTGCAGAATCCAATATACCCTTAGCTTGTTAATACATATTTTTGTATACATTCAGGCATTAGCACTGGCAATGGCTTATCAGTCTATAACGGACCACCATAAGCAACGGCCGCCAATCGACAACCTAGGACCAGACGACTCGATTCCGAATCCGCCTACTGTCCCGGTTCCCCCAAGACATCTAGGCCTTTAAAGATTGTCTTGTGCATGATGGTGGCTTGGTGTTCATATTCTTGTTTCTAATATGTTATTTGCACTTTATTTTGTATTATCTTAAATATTACATTTAATTTAAAAAATAAATACCAAAGTATTGGATTTGAATAATCCAGTCACTTTATTCGTGCCTTTCACTATTATATATATTATCTATAATATATAATAATTTATTATTTTATAATTACATAATTAAGATATAATAATGTTTTTATAACAGCAATTATGAGATATATTTTGTAAAGAAATGTATATTTACCGCATAAATCTTGAGAATTTTTCTGTCAGATATTTATTTCTCATTTTTAAAAAAGTAATGTCTACATATTTATAGCAATTGATTTTATTCTAATGATTAGATTTCCTTTAAAATACTAAAAAGACTGAAAGCTAGGGGAAAGTATCTCTTCCGATTTAGGCTAAAATCCAATCTCCTTTTTCACATTCAACTGTTTGCTTTTTCTAAAATCAGTATATTTCCATTAATTCACATTTCCAACTGCCACCTTAATAACCAAATAATAAAGTATTTTTATTATTATATTTAGAATTACTAATTTTTGGTATATTAGTCAAATTTTTTTTCAATTTCATTTAATCATCGAACTCCATACATCTTATTTTCTCTTCTATCATTTCAATTTTAAAAAATTGAATAGCAGCTAACTGAATTCATGTTAGCATAAGGATAATATCGTGATGTAAAAGCCAAGATCTCAAACAAAAAAATATATATCAGCATATCATATATCGGATATCGTATCGGAAAGACATACTGATCTTTCATCCGAACAAGTCGTGAATTGTTTGACAATCTATCACGGATGTTTAAACTCTTTAAAATATACTTACTTATTTCTCAGTTTTTTTATGAGATAGTACATATCATGTGTGTCACCACCTATAAGATAATTTGATTGTATATTATCTTGAGTTATTTAAATAAATCAGCTTAAATTTTTAAAAATAGAATTTCAAATACTGATATCTTATCGGAGAAATATTTGTAAAATAAATGATAAATTTGGGAGAAAAAATTGAAGCAGAACAAAATCCAATTCACCGATATGGCATTCAAGTAAATTTATACTAAAAAGAGGTTATTTTCAGTTCTGTGCAGATCTCCTCGATTTCAGCTATAAATGCCATTCGCATTGATTTCTTTGTATTTTCCGATCCGCCGTACACAATCGGAGCTCTCTCTCACGGACAAGGCATCTCAAATTTCGTTCCTCTTCTGATAAATTATTGAAAAAGATCCATTTTTTTTGGGGATTTCATTTGAAAGATTGATTGGATTTTGATGCATTCGTTGTAGTTGAACAGCATTTGGATCGGTTCGATCTTTCTGTGCATCTACCAATCTCCTTAAGCCTCGGCCGCATCGAATTTTCGGTTTTTTTGGGTAATTTTTTCAGATCTCTGTTCCTTGACCTGTTTAATGATATGCATGTGATTGGATTAAGTGAATTGCGCAAGATTTGTGATTTTTTGTGTGTTTGGTGTGTAGTTTGTGTTGATCGTTGATGTTTGAGTGACGGATCTCTCTCTTTCGATGTGAATTTGTGAGGTTATGTGGCTGCATGCGCTTTTAGATTCGTGTTTGTGTTTTTTCCTTGTTCCGTGTGTGTTTTTGTTGAATTGAATATTTTTGTGTGTGAAAACGGTAGCCTTTGAGTCTGTGTAAACTGATAGCTATATGATTTCTTTTGGTAAAATTGATCAGGTTTGGGTCGGCCTGAAGAATGTGGTGATTTTTATGTATTTATGAAGAACGGCGACTTTTTCTGTGTTTTTTCTTATGCAGATGGATAGCTTGTTCTAAAAAAGAAACCCAAAAAATTACACTATATTTTACTCATTTTTATGATCAAGGTTGATCAAAATTCTTCTTTTAGGTGTTATCATCAGCGATAACAGTCAAAGATACGATTTTTACCCGTTAGCATCAGCGATAACGGTCAAAGATATGATTTTTATCCGATAACGGCCAAAGATAAGATTTTTACCCGTTCTTGCCGCGCGATAACAGCTAAGAATACGATTTTTACGAAACTATTTCATTTGGTTTTGTTTAATAAATGAAGGTTTGATCTATTTCCGACTTTTTTTTCTTTTTTTAGCGGAACCGTGAAATGTCTGGTTGTACGCGTTTGTGGATCTTAGATTGTTTGCTTAGAGTTGGCAGGGACTAATTTAGACTGGTCACGAGGCAAGCAATTAAAGATGCTACTGTTGAAATTTTTTCTGCTTAAATTTCTGTGATGCGGAAAAGATACATTTTTTAATTGTGCTGATAGCACGGTGAATGTCGTCTTTCTTATTCATGTTGTGTTCTGGAAGGTAGGCTATATAATGATTTTGGTGCTCACCTTTGGTTAATGGTTGTGTTATTGCAGACTTCGCTGCTGAAATGACGACTCCAATTGCATGGTACAGGGGAAGAGTTAAAGCTGTTCTGTCTGGAGATAGCTTGGTGATAATGGGAAACTCCAAGGCTGAGATCCCCCCAGAGAGGAGTATCACTTTGTCATCTTTAATGGCTCCAAAGTTGGTACGTTCAGATTATGCGGAAACCTTCATAGTTACTCTTGGTTGGACAAAATCATTTTTCCTGCTATCCTGGCCGTCGATTTTTATGCTTGTGATAAAGGTTTTATATTACCATATAGGGGAATAGGAGAGCAATCTGCTGCTGGTTCTTTTGACATCCATGCATGAAATTTGAAAATAAATAATAAATTTGTGTGCCCTGTTGTCTCAACTTAGGGGATCCATTGATTGGAGATGAATTCCGCTAGCTATTTTATGAACCGGTGCAACTTTGTTATATTAGGGAGCCACTAAATTTAGACGATAAGAGCGCCTCATGGTTGTATTAACTTTCTCTTGCAGTTCTTATTAAGAGGGTTTCATATTTGTAGCTATGTTCGGATTTTGGTTTTGTGACTTTTTAATGTTGGTTGTACATTTGAATGAGCTTTTATTTTACACTTTTATTGGGCCATCAGTTCTATTTTCTGTTTATAGGGTGCACCACACAGAGGTGGTATCGATGAGCCTTTTGCATGGGACAGCAGAGAATTTCTAAGGAAGCTTTGTATTGGAAAGGTACGATATACTTTAATTATTGTTTGTTTTTAAGTACTAATAATTTGGAACTAATGTTTTAGTCTCTTGGAAAGAGATGACCCACATTTATTTGGCCTTTATGCCCGACAGGAAGTCACTTTCAAAGTGGATTACACTGTTGCATCCATAAATCGGGAGTTCGGCACTGTTTTCCTTGGAGACAACAACAATGTGGCTTTAACCGTTGTCGCTGCAGGCTGGGCGAAGGTTTTATTTTTCTTCTTGCTCAAGTTTCTAGCATTTCTATTTGGTTTAAGCCTTGCGTTATGTTATTTATTTCATTTGCAGGTTAAAGATGTAGGTCAACAGAGAGGAGAAGCCAGTCCTTATTTAGCAGAGTTGCTTCAGCTCGAAGACCAAGCCAAACAGCAAGGTGTGGGTCGCTGGAGCAGGGTATGTCTTAACTATCAGTGTGAAGTTTAGTTCATTGAATCACCTTTTTTACGTGGATGCATTTTGATGCTGCTTCTCCAGGTTGTTTCTGATTTCTGATTTTGTTATAAAATATTTTGACATCATTGCTGCATTCAGGTACCAGGTGCTGCTGAGGCTTCCGTTAGGAACCTGCCTCCATCAGCCATGAGCGATCCTGGCAGTTTTGATGCTGTGGCTCTCTTGGCCACAAATAGAGGCAGTCCTTTGGAGGCTATTGTGGACCACGTCCGTGATGGAACCACACTTCGTGTACAGTTGCTTCCAGAGTTTCAGTATGTCCAAGTGTTTGTTGCTGGGGTTCAGGTATTGAACCTGGCTGAATGACCAAATATGATCGAAGTTTATTAGTCAATCGTTTTTCCATTCTTTGATTCCCGATCTTAATTCTCCCAACTGCAATTTTTCCATCAGGCACCATCTGCGGGTAGGAGGGCTGCATCGGAAACTGCCACTGGAACTGACACAGCCTCGACTGAACAAAATGGAGATTCAGTGGCAGAATCTCCTGCCCCATTGACATCTGCAAAGAGAATTGCTGCCTCTTCAGCATCCATGGTTGAAGTTCCTCCAGATCCCTTTGGTAGAGAAGCCAAACATTTTACTGAGACTCGTGTGTTGCACAGAGATGTGAGTATCATTGAGATTTTGCAGTTTAAGCTCTTAAAAATTGTAACTATTATGTATTTGTCAAATTGTTACAGGTCCGGGTTGTATTAGAGGGTGTTGACAAATTTAGCAATTTAATTGGCTCGGTATTTTATCCTGATGGTGAATCAGCAAAAGAATTGGCATTGGAGCTTGTTGAAAATGTAAGACGAAAAACTTATTACCCTTTGTCAAAAAACAATGTGTTGGATTAGATTATGAACCTATTTGGGCTCCAACTCTCATGACATTTTATGTAGTGCTGTGCACGAAGGAGAATTTGATGCCTGAAACAATTTTCTGAACCAGTGGATCAATATAATATTCGAGCATACTCTGTAGTCTATTTTTTAAGTTACTGGGTGAAAGATATTTGTGCCCGATTGATCCCTTATTGAGATAGTAACTGGAAATAAACTATAAACAAATGGCATTGGAGCTTTTCGAAAATGTAAAATGAAAAACTTATGACCTTTTTTCAAAAAAGCTACGTGTTGGATTAGATTATGAACTTATTTGAGATCAACTCTCTCGATGTTTTCTATAGAGCATGATGGGAGAAATTGATGCCTGAAACAAGCTTCTGAACCAGTAGATCAATATAACATTCTAGCTTACTCTTTAGTCTATATTTTAAATTACTGTTTGAAAGATATTCATACCAAATCGATCCCTAATTGAGACAGTAACTGGAATAAAACTATAAAAAATTTGATTATGGTACACAGATATCATTTGTGCTTGTAATGACAATCTGGTATCGGATTGCTTTTCTCATCATAAATGTGGTGAATCAGAATGGAGCGTGTGTGGTCACTTGACACAGTTGTGCACATGCATCAATGCTTTGTCAAAACATGAGTTTTTATTTACTTTCTGAACACTCATTGTTATTATTAATCGTATTTTGATGATAACTAGTTTGATGTTGTAAAAGTCTACTGCCTATTGATGAATTAGTCGTTGGAGATGATTCAGTGTGCAGTATGACTGTTTTAAACCAAAAATAAAATAAACGAAATCCAATTGGTTTTTTGGTTTAAATTTTGTTCTCTGCAGGTTTTGGCGAATTAAATTATTTGCAACATTCTCTGACATTCTTTCGCACCAGTTAATGTATTGAACAATTTTGCTCCGAAAACTTATTCCTCAGAATTTCCTGTTATGATTTTACAGGGTTTAGCTAAATATGTGGAATGGAGCGCAAGCTTGTTGGAAGATGATGCTAGAAGGAAGTTGAAGAATGCTGAGCTTCAGGCGAAGAAGGCCCGGTTAAGAATGTGGACTAACTACGTTCCCCCTGCATCGACCTCGAAGGCAATTCATGACCAAAACTTTACAGGAAAAGTAAGTCACTACTGGTGTTGACGCCATTCTCCTCTCGATTTTTATATTTTCTGCCCTTCTCGCTGAAACTTGGTTTTAACTTTTGCAGGTTATTGAAGTTGTAAGTGGGGATTGTATCATTGTTGCTGATGACTCATTGCCGTTTGGAGATCCATCTGCAGAGCGACGAGTCAATCTCTCAAGCATAAGGGGTCCTAAAATGGGCAATCCTCGTAGAGATCAAAAACCAGATCCCTATGCTCGTGATGCTAAGGAATTTCTGAGAACACGCTTAATTGGCCGTCAAGTATGGTTCTTGACTTTTGATACACTGTTTCCTGTACCATATTTGTATTTTAATAGCTGCTCTCTTCAGGTGCATGTTGCGATGGAGTATTCTAGGAAGGTTAGTTTGGCTGATGGGACTGCTGCTTCATCAGGAGCAACTGAAATGAGAGTTATGGATTTTGGATCTGTCTTCCTTCCAACCAAAGATGGGATTGAGGCTGCATCTGGAACGGGCAGTCAGCAGGTTGGGACAAATATTGCCGAGCTATTAGTAGCTCGTGGTTTTGCCACTGTTGTCAGGCATCGTGATTTTGAGGAAAGATCTAATCATTACGACGGCCTTCTTTCTGCTGAATCTCGTGCAATTGCTGGGAAGAAGGGTATGCATTCCGCCAAAGAGCCTCCCGTGAGGCATGTAACTGACCTGCTAACGGTTAGTATTTTGCGATATTGGATTGCTGATACTACTTTATGTTAAATAAATTTTGTTGTGTTTATATTAATTAAATTACTGAAACAAGTGATTTTCTGTCCTTGTATTTGAAATTGTCTCAGGCTGCTGCCAAGAAAGCGAAAGACTTCTTGCCTTCTTTGCAACGCAGTGGGAGGATGACTGCTGTTGTTGAATATGTGCTTAGTGGCCATCGATTTAAAATCGATATTCCCAAAGCAACCTGCAGCATTGCTTTCTCATTATCTGGGGTCAGATGTCCTGGTCGTGGAGAGCCTTATTCTGAAGAAGCTATTTCGTTTATGAGAAGGAGAATAATGCAGAGGGATGTTGAGGTAGTGTTGTCCTTGTCTTATTATATTCCAGGATTTTGCTTTCATACCTTACTGTGTTTTATAATCTCTTGCACTAGATTGAAGTAGAAACTGTTGATAAAACCGGAACTTTCTTGGGAACCCTATGGGAGTCCAGAACCAATATGTCAATACCCCTTCTGGAAGCTGGCCTGGCAAAGCTTCAATCTTTTGGCATGGATAGGATCCAGGATGCTCACCTTCTGGCTCAAGCTGAGCAGTCAGCAAAACAAAAGAAGTTGAAGGTAAGTACTCTAGGGTTTAACTTACAATCCTTGTTCGCACCTTTTATTCCAAATATTTTCAATTTGCAGATATGGGAGAATCATGTGGAGGGAGAGGAAGTTTCTAATGGTTCAGCTGTTGAAAGAAGGCAGAAAGAAGAGATCAAGGTATGTGGGCCTTAAAAATGCTCACACTTTTTTGTCTTTTGTTTTTAATGGGGAATCTTTTGATCCATGTGATCTTTGTTAGGTTGTGGTTACCGAAGTCCTGGGAGGTGGTAAATTCTATGTCCAGTCTGTTTCTGATCAGAAGGTGGCTGCTATACAGAAGCAGCTTGCTTCTCTAAACCTTCATGATGCTCCTTTAATTGGGGCCTTCAATCCTAAAAGGGGGGATATTGTTTTGTCTCAATTTAGTGCGGATAATTCTTGGAACCGAGCAATGGTAAGATGCTATGCATGTATATGCTCTTTAGATTTGTTGAAGATAATTAATGAATATGATAGCAATTTCATATCATTCATCCCGTTTACTTGCTGTAAGTTTCATATTACTACTTGAATCAAAGCTTTTGAAATTGAAATATATGGGACTGGACGGTGATTCTAAAGTTGACTTGGAAATATGTTAATGGTATAATAAGATGATTATATTTTCCTTGAAATTCTTTTTGCTTGCTGGGTAACGTCATTTGTGACTATTATTGCTTGCTGGTTTTTGTTGATAATTTATAAATCTTTAGTAATTTATTTAAAAATAAACCTGGAAAATGTCTACAATAGTTTTTCAAGTGCTAAACATGTCATTAGTAAAATAGAAAGAAAATTTTATACCCGCTGAACTGATTCTCTTTGGCAGCTTATAATAACCACATGTTGACATGAAAATTTTTATTTCTTTAGTTGGTTTTGGTCCATGGTACACGGGGTATTTCAGTAGATTGAAGTTATAAATATACCCTGTGTTCACCATGAAAATTATAATTTTTTACTGTTTCTTTTCTATTTTTCTAACTCGTTATTTTAAATTTCGAAGATTGTGAACACTCCTCGAGGTGCTGTTGAATCTGCAAATGACAAGTTTGAGGTGTTCTACATTGACTATGGAAATCAAGAAACTGTCCCCTTCAGTCATTTGCGTCCTCTTGATTCGTCAGTATCCTCTGCTTCAGGCCTTGCTCAGCTTTGCAGCCTGGCATTTGTCAAGGTTCCTAGCTTGGAGGATGACTATGGCCAAGAAGCGGCTGTTCGTTTGAGCGAACACCTGTTAAGTGCTCCAAAAGAATTTAGGGCCTTGATAGAAGAAAGGGACACATCAGGCGGAAAAGTTAAAGGACAAGGAACTGGGACTATATTTATGGTCACCTTGATCGACACAGAAGCTGATATCAGTATAAACGCGATCATGCTGCAGGTTCAACTGACTCTTCTTTCTGGAAGCATTTTCTCAAGTTCTTCATATTTTTATGCTCTAATATTGTGAATGATCAATCATCTATCAATCAACAATTAGTTGCTATTTCCTTGCTCAATGACAAGTCATTGGTTTAAACTCAATTTAATGGAAAACCATGAAAAGACTAGTTATCTCTTTCAAGTTCGTGCTGCAGATCTTTTTTCATGTGCTTATCATGATTTAGAATAGGTAGAGTTTTATTAGTAGGGTTGTACTCTGATCATGATCAAATTCGTAAACTTGTCAGGAGGGACTTGCTAGGTTGGAGAAAAGGCGTAGGTGGGAACCCAAGGACAAACAAGAGGTGTTGGATGCATTGGAAAACTACCAGAAAGAAGCACGTGAGAAGAGACTCGCAATGTGGGAATACGGAGATATCGCATCTGACGATGAGGATATGGCACCACCTGCCCGCAAAGCTGCCGGAAAGCGGTGAATAATTGCTTTTCTCAGCCTGTACCGATATTATTGTGGCTCCGGTATGAATCTAAATCTTGACTCAAGCAGATGATAAGTTACATAGAGGAGAAGTTTAAAGTTACATAAATCCCGCCAGTATGACAGATTGGTTGGTTGGTAGTTGAGAAGAATTTTGCTTGATTTTTGTTTTCTTGATTCGTATTTTTAAAATTTAGACTCATAATAAGGTTTGACCTCCAACTTGTCTTGGATTTTTGTTTTGCATCACATCTGAAAAGATTTTTTTGTTTTATTTCCTGTCTTGCTTATCTACTGATCCTGCACTTGTCATCTGAAATCAATAGTGTTCACCATGAAAATGAGTATCGGCGTTGCTGCTCTGTGTCTAGGATTTAATAATATAGACAAGAAAATAATTGCACTTCCTGCGATATTTGATTATTTATCTATGTTCCCACACACACACACACACACAAATAGAGTTTTCTCATTCAAATACAATAAATAAAAGAGTATGTCTTTCATAAGACGGTCTCAGTGATCTTTATTCGTGATACGGATCGATCATGTCTATATTTACAATAAAAATTAAGATATTTGGCATAAAAAATAGTATTTTTTCGTGGATAACTCATATAGAATATATGTTTCGCGTAAAACCGTCTCACAAGGGTTTTTGTGTAAATAAATACACGTAAGGTGAAAACAAAAAAACCCCTTTTCATAGGAGAAATGAGAAGTTACTTTTAGGTCTTCCCTATTTTTAGGTCCTTATCTCAATAATCCATTTAAAGATAGACAATGATTGATAAATGTGAGGTTCATTATTTTTTCAAAAATTTCAGTAATTTAAGAACATGACTCCAACGAATAAAAAGAAAATTACAGTCTCTCCGGAGCGGTGCAAACAGCACTTATGACCGATTCTCGTTTCGGATTCGGCACAAGTAGCTTGATCACCCCATAGAGTCAAGATTGGACTTTGATGCCTTCACCATTTGTACTCGAATTCGAAACATCTAAATAATATATTAGTGTTCATAGATACTAAGAATCATTTTTGTTGATACTCAGTCAATCTCGAACTATAGTTATTCACAATTTACTCCAGTCGAGTTCAATATAAGAATTTTCAATCTTAGCTAGTCGAGTTCGACTCAAATGCGAGTAAACATCCTCCCAAGATACATCACTCAGGGGTGTACTGTGTCGGTTGTCACTGTGTGGTTTACCTTTTCTAGTTGCAAGAAGTTGATTAGCCTGCTGGGGACATTTTCGGACTAGATCCCCATTCTTTGCAAACAGCCTTTCCTAGTGTCTCATACTATAAGATCCAAACAGCCTTTCCTAGTGTCTCATACTATAAGATTACGATTAAGGATGACAGCGGGACGGGTCTATAACAGATTTGAGCAAAACTCAAAACATGTCACATAAAATAAAAAATAAAAAAAAAATTGAACCCGTAATCAAACCCACCCCAGAACCCATAGGTTAGACCCATTAATCATATTTTATTTTTATATATTCATTAAAGTTACATCTCAAACATAACATTTAATAATAAATTAACAAAAAGAATAGCTATTGCACGTAACGACCAAGAAATTTTTGTATCATTCTTTAAAAAAACTAATTCAACGCAATAATACAAAATATAAAGAAATTAGCATGTGTAAAACCGCTCACCGTCCCAAATGTTGTTTCAAAACACGCTTTTAAACCAATTGGCCGGTCTGGACCCGGTTCTTCAATTCCAGACCCACCCGGATGGGGGCAGATTTTGTACTTTTATATGTGATATTCATTGTCATCCATAGTTACGATTAAGATTTAACATATCTAAATTCCAAAAAATATATGAAACTTAACATATCTAAATTCCAAAAAATATCTGAAACAAAGAGATTATTTAAGTCGATATATACAACTCTCAATGACTAAATCCAACCAATTTGAAATATTTGACATACACTCAGCGTCCAAGAATGACAGAGAGCATGAAGACATTGTAATATATTTGAATTCTAATACCATATTAAAATTGGGTAAAAACTTGTGTGAGACGGTCTCACGGATCGTATTTTGTGAGACGGATATTTTATTTGAGTCATTCATGAAAATATTAATTTTATATACTAAAAGTATTACTTTTTATTGTGAATATCGGTAGAGTTACGCGTCTCACAGATAAAGATTCGTGAGACCGTCTTACAAGAGACCTACTCTTAAAATTGAAACTTACATCTTACTCAACCTCAAAAATTAACTAAATAAAATATCCAAATCTATATATACAACTTTCAAATAACTTAATCTGTCTCAATGACTTAATTGATTGTATTGCTCAACTTTAAAAACTAACTCAAAAAAATTATTTAAATCCATATATCATCTTCCAAATGACTTAATTTGTCTCAACGACTTAGTTGAATCAATGTAAAACATTTGACAGTAACATATATAATAATAATAAAAAATAGGTGCTGAATAAAATTAAGCATGCCCGAGTGAGGAGAAACATTAAAGCAAAATTAGAGTCTTCAAAATTTCCTCTACGTCAAATCCAATCCAAGTATGAAAAACACAACATCTCAATAAATACACTGTCATACAAATCTAATAAAGGAAAAAGCAAGTGATCTAGCAATGGCTGGCAGTGCATATTTTTTCTTCGAGTTCCCTAATTTAGGGGGACAACTGAAATCGTCAATGCCATCTGGCTTCCTAATTGTCGCGCCTCGTGCTCCTTCGCCGAGGAGCAGCATCTGCAGAGGAATCGTCGTTCTGCTCATCCTTCTCCTCTGAGGTCACTTGGTCATTTGAGGTTTCAGCAACACCTGTATTCTCAGCCTCTGTCCTTGGTTTAGCCTAAAGTCACAATCAATTCATACACACGAGAGGAACATATTAGTGATTAGTAAATGATAAAAGCAGATGAGAAGCAAAATAAATAATGAAATCAACTCACAGGTTTCTTTCCACCAAAGATGAGTTTCAACAAAACTGTGAAGATGACAACAACAATGGAGACGAGAATTCCAATCGTGAGGTTTGGTTGTTTCTCAGCCTTCTCAAGCAGGTCCTGCATAGACAAGAGCCTAGTCTTATAAATCTGAAATCTGCAAAAGAGGGAACTAAAACCCAGGTAAATAGAACAACTTACCAATACTTTGACCTTGTGCTCACCCAAGAAGGGAAGGTCTGCAGCTTTGTAAAGGTAATCGAACACGATTTTCTGAAACAATTTACCAGTAGAATGCACAGTTTAAAACCAGTATATACGTAGGAGTAAGAAAATTGTTAAAGGCAGGAAAATACGGTGAGGCTCCATAATTACCTGGACTCCTTTGAGCCCATCTGAACTTGGTTCTTCAGCCTTTTGTTTCTCTTTCTCGACGTCAAATTTTGGTTTCCATGCTGTTTCTCGGTACAATTGTGCAACTTTTTCATTGGAGGCTATCAAAATATTGTCAAACAATATACCATCTTGCATTGTCCAGATCTCAATGCCAATTGCTGCAATTGGATCGAAGTTTGGTTTGTCCACTTCGAAGTACTCTGGGTTTCCAATTAGTTGAGCCTTCCAAATACCCTTGTAGTTAGGGTTCTCAATGAGTGGAGGCTGCCATTTTCCTTTGTAAGCAGGATTCCTCTTCATCGGCTTCTTCCACTCCCCACATCCAGGAGCCTCTGCACATTTGGGATTGTCAATTTTTGGTGCCTCCCATTCACCATCCTCTTCATCATCCCAATCTTCTGGTTTTGTAGCTTCAGGATCATCAACCTCCTCAGGTTCATCATCCAACCAACGTTCAGGCTTCTCAGCTTCTTCATCTTCAATTTCCATTGGAGCATCCTCATCCCAGTCCTCGGGTTTAGTGGCTTCTGGGTCTGGGATTTTCGCCCTCTCATCCCAATCTTCAGGTTTCCTGTCATCAGGATCTGGGATAGTCTTTGGTGGGATAAGTGATGGTTCAAAGTCTTCTTCCGAAAGGAAGTTAGCTTTCTTCTTTTCTTCACCATCAATCAAGATCCTCAGCTCATTATCTGGTTTCAAGATGGCAGTGTAAACATGGGTCAATTTGTCCGATGGCACTGATGGCGGATACTTGAGATGATGTTCAATATATTTTCCAGTTTTGGGGTTTTCATGCTTCAAGATAAAGTGAACCTTATTGGTGGCTCCACATTTGTCAGGACCAAACATTATTGTGTACGGTGACTCATTATCAAAATTCTTGGGAATCCATCCAGCATCCTGAGGGCGTAGGTATTTGATATAAGCACCTCCACATTCGAGGCCTTCCTGGAGGCGGACCTCAAACTGAAGGACAACTGTTTCATCCTTGAGTTCAGCAGGTTCTTCAAGTACTTTCACTATGGCATGTTTCTTGGCCTTCTGACTCACAAGAAGCCCAAAATCATCATGTCCCTCACTCTTCGAATGTTTCCACACACCTGAGAACATATCAAAGGCGTGCAAAAAGGAACATTGAAAATCAAATTTTTTTCCTCAAAATGCCATAATTTCAGAGATTAAGAACTGCATATACATCCATTTGCCCAAAAATAACCAATTAGACAATTCAAAACATAAAGCTTGGTAGGCCAATAAGGGTATAAAGAATAACAATCAACAGAACTTCAAACCCACAATTTTACCTTAAAAGAAAAAAATGTGTCACCTGAAGACCTGATTAGGCGAAACAATTAACCAAATAATTTTGCCTAGCGTAGACAGAACAACGAATAGCATCATTTGTTTTATAAAAGGATGCTTGAATAGAGATATGAAAATACAGAAAAAGAAACCGGGTGAATGTGGTTTTAGAGTTCAAGTTTCATATTTTACTGTGATTCTTTTTAATAATAAGTTTAAAATACAATGCTTGATAAATTAAATAATTAATTTCTTAAGCTTCTGTAACCATACAAAGTAAGCGGTGGAAATATAAAAGGATGTTCAACCAACAGCACGCAACTTGCTTTCATTTCCCCACCCCTATATGAAAACTCTGAATAGTTCACAGAGCTAAAACAAGCATCCCTTATCAATCTTTTTCCTAAAGCTAGTACTTTCGCACGAAGACAACAAATTAACCCTTATCTCATACCAATAAAGCAACCACAATCACAACTATAACGCATTTACAATTTCAAAATCAGACAAGAAGGAAAAGTGTCAAAACTACACGAAGAGAGTTAAAATTCCCAAGCACAAAAGCCACCGAAAATATAATACAAGCGTCAATCTCCATATGCAAACACAAATTNAAAAAAAAAAAAAAAAAAAAAAAAAAAAAAAAAAAACCAATCATCGACTAATTTAACAATAGCAGCAGATCCGATAAACTCTTACCGTTGTAATCCTCCTTCTCAGAAACCACCCATCTCCCCTCGAATTTCTCATCAAACGACTCGTAGAATTTCTGCAAAACCACACAAATTCATAAGCTAAAACAGATCCAACAAAAACCAAAACCTCAACAAGCACTAAAAAATTACGCCCAAACCCACCACATCATCAGAAGCGCGGAGCTGCGAGACGAAGCACCCGATCGACAACAGCAACAAACATTGCATTATCCAAATCCTCCGCTTCCGATCCTCCATCGTACGAGCAAAAATCTGACACCGATCACAAGGAATGGAAATCTGCAACACGGATAGAAATTTTTCCCGGTGGATCTGCGGGGTGAGGGAGGCGAGCTGAAAAATCTTCGAAAGAGTGAAAAATTGTAGCTACGGAGAGTGTATTTATGTGTAATTATATAGATCTGGTTACCAAATGGAATCGCGTAATTTCGACCAATGATCTTTTCTTGCCACGAGAAGTGGACCAATGAAAACCGGCCACGTCTCACGTTTTACGTCGAAAAAAATCTGGTAACTCCACTACCGGATCTCGGGTACACCCGTTATTATTAATATTAGGATTAGGGATATATATTATATTATATATATAATAATATTACCGTCTTAAGTGTATATTTTATAATGATTTATATAAAAATAATTTTTTTTATAAAAATAATATTTTTTTTATAAACTGAGTAAAATATCAGTCGAATCAGTCTCAAGAGATTTTGTGAACAATCTTATATGTCAATTAAATCTACTATTAAACAAATTAAATATTATCTAATATATAAGAATCATATTTTTATTTTAATATATAAATCTCGTTTAATCTATATTAGTGTATATCTCACCATTTTTTTTAACATTTTCCTCAAATAATAGATTAAGTCTTTTGTGATACGATCTCACGAATCTTTATCTATGAGACGGATCAACTCTACTGATATTCAGCATAAAAAAATAATACTCTTAACATAAAAAATAATACTTTTTCATAGATGGTCCAAATAAAAAATCTTTCTCACAAAATACGACCCGTGAGACCGTCTCACACAAATTTTTGTCCAAATAATAACTTTTTTGTATAATTTTTTTTGGTTAATTGTTTTTATATACTATTTTTATTTTTAAGATTTATTTTCTCTCTAGTATTTCTTGTTATATATACACCATACGCGTAAAATATATTTAATGAGACAAACGATGGTATTTTTATCCATAAAACAAATCAATTTTGTCCATATTTACAATAATAAATAATAATTTTGATATAAAAAAATATTTTTTATAAATATCCTAAATAAAATATCAGTTTAATAAAAAATTAATTCTTGAAATCGTCTCTAATTTATATGATCAAGAATATTATACTAATTTAATTAGAATAAAAAGATAATAAAAATCCTGATTTAGCATTTTATTCCACGTATGTTACAGGTAAATGTACAATATTGTCGAGAAGAAAAGTGAAGAACAGCCCATATATACATAGGGCCTTTGGGCCACTCCAATATCTTTCAATTACTCCCCACGCATAGGCCTGCAAAGTTAAAAACAAACACAAAGCTTCTGATAAGCCCAATCGACTACTACATAATAGTAAATGGACAAAATTAAACTATTTCGATTAAGACAATTCAATGATTTCGGTAATAATCTAATTAAAGATAATTAGATTATTTTTATAATAATGTTATTAAATTTAAATTTTAATCTTAAACATTATCTTTGTTAGTAATTATCAGAAAACCCAAAAAAAATTTGACACAGGGTTGGATGGCAGAATATGATGACCTCATCAAAGGGTTAGAGTTCACTTATCTGATGATGAGATTTGCAGAGTATCATATTATTGTTTATATAGATAATGATCTCGTTTATTCAACACATTACGCTTATATTGTATCATATATTGTATTGAAAGATGAATGATGATCTCTTATCCATATCGATATTCGATAATAACATATGATAAAAACATGTCAGGTACTGAATGAATAAAGATATCGAACATGGATAAGTCCCTCCACGGTTTAAAGGGGGAAAAATTAGATTTGGATCTTTCGTTGCGGCAAAAAACACAACATCTGATATTGTGCACTGTATATACGAAATGATCAGTTGAAGGTACTGTGTTTTCGGCTATAGGAGAAGAACAAATCCGGATAAATTGGAGGTAACTCGAAATTCATACATCAAGAATCAAGATCGCTCTCAAATCAAATCCATTTATTGAAAATCCAAACACAACTTAAGACGTGAATAACAACATAGCGCGCACCTGGCCAAAACATCGCCACCGATGGGATTCGACATGATTTCTTGGCGATCGGAGTGCTGGATATGGGCCACCTTCCGGAAAAACGACTGCTTCACAAACTTCTCAGCATTATCCGCCACGTGCTCCGGCTCCGCCACCTCCGGGAACGTCTCCCGCCTTGACTTCCGGACGGACACGTTGGGAGCACGCCCCAGCTGATGCAGCGCCGTGTACACCCCGAAACTAGCGGATAAAGCTATCATCCCCAGGGCCACGCAGACAGGAAAGAAATCACCCTTCGGCAACCTGTTTACGCATATACCGCATAAAAAACAAATTCTTGACAGTTCACTCGTATATGTATATATATATTTGATGATTATTACTTGGATTTGATGAATCCTGGAGAAGACTGGACCAAATGGGGAGAATCAACATAATATGCTTTCAGTTTCGGGGAAGTCGACGTTGTAAAACTCGACCTCCCTCGTAACTCATTAGCCATCAATTTCCAGTAACCCTGCAAGAACAAGAAGTAAATTCATATTTCATTCATCAAGATTTTTTAATGAAAGAAAATGGAGACTCGTAAAGTACTACATACAGCAGCTCGAAATGCCATGATTTTCCGATCTTTGTAGAAAATTCGAGTCTTGTGATTGATTTATAGCTGCGAGAGATGAGATTAATGAAGTAATAATGGAGGAGAAAAGGATAGCTGTCGAAAAGCTAACGGGACAGCGTTGTTATGGAACACTCTTGAAGTAGCTACACACGTACATTCCAGATTCCAACATCTTATATTTACTTCTTTAAAAATTAAAAATAAATTATATATTAATTAAAAATTATATTATATTAATATCTATATTTTGTTGCAAATACTAGATATCATGTTCAAAATTTTAAAAAAAATTAAAACATGATTTTTCATGTTATAAATGATATGATTGTAACAAAAAAAAAATTCAAGAATACATATAAAGTTTATTGGAATACGATAGTTTTATGAATTTACTAATATAAGTTTTTATTTTTTTTAATTAAATAAAGATGAAGTATTATTTTATAATTTTAGAAGGATATTTTATATATATAATTAAAAAAATAAATGATTGACAAAAAACAGACAAAGTAATTTTTTTATCAACTATAAACAGATTAAAATCAATATAATAAAATTTCTTTTAAGTTAGCGATAAAAAAAAAATTCATACATCATTAGCGCCCACTTTTCTCTTGTGGATGTCAAGAAATAATCTTTCCTTGGTCAAACATTTACTTAAAAAAATAATTATCTAATGTGTTTTGTATACACTCAAACACACTTATTTTCCAAAAATAATGTTTGAACTTTGAACAAAGTCATTCCTCCACATTTCCCCAACTTCAGACATAATAGGAAAATTCAACAGTATATTATTAATATAGCAAAAAATGACAGTTCCGCAGAAGTTGTGCACATGTATACATTTGTGGCAAAAGCTTACAACAATCACCTAGTATCATCACTCAACACAGAGGCACATTGTGAAACATCCTTACATCTCTCAACTAGTTAGTAAGTCAATTCCTTGTAGATAACTCCATTTAATGGTAGCTATCTCAAGCAAGAATCAAAATCTAGAGTATAATCCCAAGAATAACCGATCGCCAGTTTACAAAGTTAATTTATTTATCATCGTCGTCGTCGACTCCATTTCAGCCGTCTAGTAGAGACATAGCAACGCCTAATCAAGATCCAGTCTCTTCTTCGTGGCTTCGTAAACCAGATATGTGATGCTGGCTGATGGTACGACTTTGAGAAGATTTGGAAAAAGACCTTTATAGAAGCCCCAAAAACCTTCGATCCGATATGTTCTCAAGAATACACCTGACATGCTATTGTCGGTCGAGCCTTTGGTGGCACGATGAGCTTGCATTCTGAAAAATAACTCATCAATCAATACAAACAAGGTATGTTTTCTGATGCATGGACAATACTGGTTTCTATGATTCTGTCGCTAAAATTTTTCGCCAATGGACAAAAATGGCTGATGGTTTGTGTGCATTACCTTGTTCTTACCACCTGTAATGGGTAAACGCAGGTTGCTCCAAGGGCTCCTGAAATTGTCCCACAACTGAGTTGCACAAGAGGGCCAGGTTCTGCATGATATTTAAAATTTAACTGTTTCAGTAATCGTGATGCATCTGAGGAAACGAAGACTTGGTCCAATCAAATAGAAAAGGAGAAGTAGCTAACAACATACCACCATCCTGAAGAATATATTTCCTGGACATGTCTTTCAAGGTCTCATAGGCAGCTAAGTCAATTCCTGCATAAGGAATAATTCCAAGAAGAGACGGGATCAATCCTCTATATAAGGCTCGAGGTCCCTCCTGAATCCAAATATCTTTTGATAATTTCCCAATATTTGGAACAGTCCCACTTTCACAAGCATAAGTTTGTAAACGTGTTTTGACGAGATCCATTGGGTAGATAGAGGTTTGTGCCACGGCTCCAGCCAACCCACCAGCAACAAGTCGACCCGCAGTTCCTACATCCCCGTTGGCATTTCCAATGACATTCTTCAACTTTTCGTATGTGTAAAACTTGATGGCACTTTCAGGTGCAACCTTCAACACATTTATCCCATTACCCCGAAAAAAACCTAAAAGGCCACCTTCCTTCCACATGTTTTGAACTGCAGGAACAATTGAAGCACGTGTAGTCTGAACTTGTAAAATAACCTTAAGGCGATCAAGTGGTGCCGTTGCGGTACGAGAAGTGGCTCCAGCAACCCCTCCCGCAATTAAATACTTGGTGGCATCAACATGCTTGCTGATGCCTTCAGGAATTACAGCATGTTCACCAATATCTATAAGATATACCCTTTCCCAGTATCGATATATGTTTTCAATGGTAGCTTCATGTGGATAAAGCAGAAGAAAATCTCTCCACTCTTCGAAAGTTATAATTCCATTATTGTCCTTGTCAACATGCTCAACAAAACTGGCAAGTTCGTCATCATCGAATTCTATCCCTGCAAAAACAAGCTGCCGTGGCTTATAAGATGAAAACAATCCAAAAATATCCAAGAAATCAGAACTACAAAAGGATTCACCAAAGAGCTGACACAAGACAACTTACAAGCATTAAGAAAATTCTCAGGACTTCAAATGCTAATCATGCAAAGAAATCAATAATAACTAAATAACTGAGTAAAAGGATAACTAAGAAAACTGCATTAACCAACCATCCATGAGATATAGCTATATAGACTAACTTTATCATTCAAAGACAACTAGTACAGGGACCATAACAATTAGTTTAAAAAGGTCAAAGCATCAACATATGAAGGAGATATTAGTCACTTTTTATAATTGCAGTCCAAGGTGCCTACTTAACATCTAAAAAAATGAAGAACCGTTTTATGTGATATAAAACTGAGAATAATTATTAAACCCCATAAGGCATGCACCTAGGCTCAAAGCTCGGGAATGCGCAGCCCTTGCACCTAGATACAATCCAAGGGCGGACCTCAACCATAAAGCTCAAGCCATGGTGCTCTTTAAGGCTCAAGAACGCCTTATTTGTAAGCTTAATAAATCCAAAATGGAATGCAAGATAATATCTATTCATTTCTGCTAATAAACTAAAGTTTTAAATTTAATGCTGTTTTGCTAAAGTATAAATGATAAAATTCTCTACAAATACTTATATTCTATAAAATCATTTCCTTTTAGCACTCCACTTCAATATGCCGCACGTCTTGCCTTGAACTTTGCGCCTGAACTCTATGGTAACTATGATCCTTATGCGACTCACGCTTCCAATAAATATGTAAAAAAGACCACAAGAGGAAAGATAGCATGTGAATTCTTCCAGAAAGCAAGAAAAATGGAAAGGACCAAGGCCTCCAATGGCACGTATTCCCATCAAACACAGGGGAAAGAAAAAGGTATCGAAATATATAGTGTCTTAAATGGATTCGAGAGAAAAAAATAATAATAATAGTATGAGCAAATGCATACAATTAATAATATCTTATAGTTTGTGATAAACACTTGCTTCGTTATGAACGCCACAATTCCACCACAAAAGGAGTGTTTCTACAAATCTATGGTGCCAAGCTCCCAAACCAGGACAAGAAGGTTTATGGTCAGCACAATACAAAATAAATAATGAAAAAATAAAAAAGGTAAGTCTGCGTCATCGCACCGCAACGCAACAATTTTTCCAAATGAGTAGACAGCACAACAAGATTGCATATTATAATCCAAGGTCATCTTGATTTGGCGCTGTCTATGTTTTCTACAGCACAACGAAGGCCACATCATAACTGATTTAAGCACAAATCTTAATGTGTTACTATGAATTCCGAGTAGTTGAAGTGGCAATCTACAAGTAACGGAACTTCATCATAACTACAATAGAACACACGCCTCTGCTTTTATGGCTAACATTTTTATGCAAAGATCACATTAAGGATCAACGCATGCATTCAACAAAGAGGATAGCTGGGGATGGATACACCAATCAACAATTTTAGAAAGGCATTGGCGCAAACCAGCAGAACATAATTATCAGCACAGGAAAACCATTCAGATCACTCAGTCGAGAGACCTTTCAAGAAGTGACTTCAGGAATTTCACATTTTTACATGCCATCGTAAATTAATTCCAATCTTTACTGTTCTATATCTAAATTACAAACCAGAAATAAAAATTCTCAAATGCAATCAATCATATTCTTAACAGAAAAAGGTGCAAAATACCACAGTAGGGAAAATATACTTACCGGCCTTGACTAGAGCATCCCACAGCTCCTCAGGTAGAATACATCCATTGTGCTCCACATCAATCGCCTGAAAAATCCTGTACAATTCCAGCTCCTTGTCATCCATATACTTTCTAAACTCCGGATAATCAACCCTCCCATCCTGATTCGCATCGCAGACCTCAATCAGCTCCTTGGCGAACTTGTAATCCGCGGGGATTTGCATTGCCGAAAGCCCCTTCTCGATTTGGGCATAATCCAAATACCCCACATTATTCGTGTCGAAGAAACCGAACAAAGTCCGGATTCTCGAGTCCCGCTCCTCCTTGGTCTCCCTCAAGGCGGACAGCACATGATCCAGCGACACGGGCCCGGGTTTCGCGACCGGGTTGCAGGGTCCGAGGCGGTTTTTCGAGTCCTTCTGCCCGGTATCCATTGTTGCTGCAGCTGATTCCTGGGAATTCGCATTCCTCGACACTACCCCAGACATAAATGATCTCTGCAAAAAGGAATTGGTACAAAGTAAACAAAATCGAGGGAATTTTTCTCACTGCATGCTACGAAAAAATATGGTGTTCTTCAGATCTGTGGAGCGAGCTGGGTTGCCTGCTTGTTGTGTGTATTAAAGTGAAGATTGGGATTGATAATGGAGCAGGGATGGAGAATATCTGGAGAGGATCTTCTCGAAGGAAGACCCGAGGAAATGACCCGGGTTGCTATTTGGAGCTCCGGTTTTTTGGAGAGGCGAATGGTACCAAAAGATTCAAAAATAAGCGTAGCTATTACGTGGACAGTTTGAATTCTCAAATATAAGCCTTGTTTTTTTCAAATAATATATATGTATAAATTCTATTTTTTAAATTATATTTTTATTTATGTAACTGAGATATTTTATTATTATTATTATTATTATTATTATTATTATTATTTATCAATCAATTCACGTTCCGAACTTATTAGTTTACATTTTTTTTCAATTTTTATCGGATTAATATATAACATTAGATATGAGAGTAATTTTCGACGTCACATCATATTTTTAGATGACACGCTATTTTTTTTCCGATGTCACGTCGATACTATAATAAAAAATGATTGAAATAAAAAAATGCTATTAATCGACCTCGGTTGTAAATTGATTTTTGCAAAATACACGCAAATATATCTTGTATTTAAAATATAATTTCATATCTGTTATTTATTTTACATAAATCGAATTATTAATTATTTATTTTACATCAATCAAATCGTTAATATAAAATTATAATATTATTAATCATTTTATTTTTATTTTTATTTATTAATTGGTAAAAAACTTAAAAACATAATTTATCATTTTGTCTCAAATTTAATCATTTAAACTAAACAAAATATTATTAATCAATTTCTATTCTACATCCAACTCGTTCTACAGTCTACACCCAACTCAAACATCTTAATCATCATAATCAGTGGAACTCTAGTGTGTGTAAAAAAGGAAAAATAATTTTTGGGTTTCAAGATATAATTTATTCTTTAAAATTATTTTTTTCTTATTGATAAGATTTTATTAAATAATTGATTAAGAGTTTTTTCTTTCTATACTTTTATAAAGATTGGCTTTAAATTATAAACTCTATTTTACCATGATTTTTAGGCATCTAATTAAGAATACAAGTTTAGGGAAAAACATGCCTATAAATATAAAGATCATATGCTACGCATAAACGAGAGGTAAAAGAACGAAGAGATAGAGACAAATATTTTCAGAGATGAGGATTAAGTCTCAGAGAACCGTCGTTTGAAGAATACGGTTATTTATAATTGTATTGTCGTGATTGTTGAAGACATCTGAAGACAAGTCACAAGTGTTGATTGAAGATTTTGTTTTGTTGCTATAATTTTTGACACATGATTTTCGCATTTTTTGGTTATTTTATTATTGTTTTAGAATGCAATTTGATTCCTTAACTTGTTAAAGAAAATAATTTTTCATAGCATCATTAGTGTTGGTTTTGTAAACTCAAGTTATTTTTCCAGTGATTATTTTGTCGTGAGGCATCGCGTAAGTATTTATACTTGTGCATAATTATCTCTGATTTGTTATTATTTATTTGTGTGATATGTTATTCCTATTCGAGTTTTCAAGTGTTACAACATTTGGGACAACATTGATATCTGATGCACGCAAGTTGTTTTAGTTGGTTCATGTTAAATAGAAACTCCCTTCACAAGTTGAATAAGAGTCTCCACTTGACTTTATTAAGTGATATTTTGATTATTTTTGTTTAACAGGTACAAATTAATGAACGTGCCACTGACAAACATTGTACTATGACCATCTGTCTTGTATGGATCCAACTACATTATGTGGAAGGTCGAGATCAGAATATATATTAATTCTATAGATGAGAAAGCATGACAAAGAGTTGTCAGCGGCTGGACTCCACCGAAAAGAATAAATGAAGACGATGACAGTCTGACAAAGCCATAAAATGAATGGACAGTTGATGAAGTACCAGTCTCAAACCACAATTCAAAGGCTTTAAATGTAATTTTCACCTCAGTCAATCTAAACATGTTCCGTTTGATTACCAACTGCGCATCTGCTAAGGATGCATGAGAAATCCTTAAAAATATTGTGAAGGATCTGAAAGTGTCGGAAGGACAAAGTTGAAAATGTTAACATCTAAGTTTGAAAATCTGATGATGGAAAAGACTGAAAAATCATTGACTATGATCGTCGCGTCAGAGATATTACCAACGAAGCATTTATCCTTAACGATCCAATCTCAAATGAACGTATGGTTAACAAGGTACTTGGATCTCTGTCAGAACGATTCAATATCAGGATTTATACAATTGATGAAGCAAAAGATACAACTCAAATCGCATGGAAAACTTGATAAGTGCACTTCGTACTTTCGAGATGAATATGGATATGCAGAAGGACAAAGGTAGGACAATTGCTTTCCAAGTATATATTGGTTCATACAATGAACTTCTTCAACTGTCACAAGAAGTCAATGAGTCGGATCTATGTGAAGACTATATTTCATAGATCACGAAGAAGTTTGGAGATTATTTGAAAAGAATAAGAGACAAAAAGAAGACATGACAATAATCTAAGTTTCCTAGTCTAACTACTCATGAAAAAATTCAGAAGTCTCCTAACCAAGGACAATTTCGGCAAAGGAATGAAGGTAAGAATCAATTTAATTTCAAAAAGTCTGATTCCGTGCAATACAATTGTTTTGGAGACTATGCAAATTAATGCACGAATAGATTTCGCAAAAATAAATGACTAAATGTCTTCTTAAGTGATGATGAATCTGATGAGTAGGAATAATCAAATGAAGAAGAAAATCACACTTCGTTGACTGTACTTTTGGGAAAAAAACACAAGATACAAGTTAATTCGCTAATCCACTAGGAGTTGCCTTCAGTGTTACAACACCTGGCCGGAACACCTCTCCAGAATCATTGTGCTTTAATTTTATAACTTCTAGAAATTAAGTGCTCAAAAAAATTTGGAAGCCGATAATGAAAAAATCACTCTAGAAAGTGTACAAAAGTTGTATGAAAAGTTGTATGTTGACTGGATCAAAAGAAACAAATTGAACACAACTCTCTCAAAAGACAATACTGAGCTAAAGTCTGTTGTTGTCAAATTCGAAGTGATCTTAAGCAAAAAAGATTTGGAATTGTGTAAAATCAAATATGATCTTAAAAAGGCCACTGAAAAACTTACCAAGTTCAACTCGAGTACATCCAAGATTGATTCCACACCGATGATGGGAAAAGATAGTATGACTGGATTAAACTTCAAAAACAATGTGTTTGAAGTTGGAAATTATCAAAACCAACTGTATTTGTAAAAGAAAGCATGAGTACATCAAAACCACCGTCAGTTACCCTTACGACTAAGATATCTCCATCAAAAGGGCAAGATGTTGCTCAAAATCCGAAGCGAAGAAACGTCATTTTGTTTGTCACTATTGTTTCAAACTTGGTCATATAAAGTCCTACTGTTTCAAGTTTAGGAAATACCACATGTACGACGAAGTAAATCAGATGTTTCCCATAGTGATGCACAATAACTATCGCAACACCTCCAACCAACGACCTGCAATGAAGAAAATTTGGGTACGAAAAGTAAAAATTCGCTGTCATGTTATTTATGCATCATTAAAAAAATAACATTGCAGGTCACTGTTACTTTGATAGTGGAAGCTCACGCTACATGACAGATTCGAAAGAACATCTCACAGATTATGTTGAACAAAAAAATGGTAGAGTGACCTATGGAAGAAGAGCAAAAAGAATGATTGTTTGTTTGACAAAGATGAATTTTCTTGTTTATTTCTAAAAATGTTTGCAATATTTACATGAATGAATGTTTAATTGAAACAAGTGAATTATAAAACAATCTCTATAACATAAAAATAAAAAATATTCCAACTAACGATGTCCAAGTGAATATGATTTCAATAAACAAAAGAAAAAAAGATAGTCTAAATAAGACACACTTGTAGCATGCTAGGCTATGACAAATTTCCCAAAGAAAAATGCACAAGTTAATGAGAGATGACATATTTTACATGTCAGACATAAAATCTTTTGAAACTGTGAGTCATGTTTGAAAGAAAAGATAACCAAAGTTCATTTTCTAGGGAAAGTGGAGCGTATACATGATATATTGGATTTAATTCACACAGCTGTGCGTGAACCGCTAAGTGTTTACACGACACGATATATAAGCAATCTTACTTCATTACCTTTATTAATGACTTCTCGATATATGATTATGCATATTTAACGATATACGAGTCTGAAGCTTTTGAAAAGTTTAAAGAATTTAGAGATGAAATTGACAAACAATTAAGAAAGAGTATTAAACATTTCAATATGAGTTATAATAAATTCACAATTATTTATTAGTAAATTTAGAATATATTAAGTAAATAATAAATTAATAATAGTGACTACTATGTAAAAATTATTATGAAACATTCTAAAAGAGTCAATAATAGATTAATTAATTGAGTAATTAAATAAAAGTTATTAATTCAAAATATAAATAAATACATATGTGTGTATAAGAGTGTGTGTAATATTATCAAAAGTCGATAATAATTTAATTATGCATGATATTTACAAGAGCGGAAAATAAATACATGAAAATTTTTTAATAATGAAAAACAATATCCTGATAAAAGGAGAGTTCTGACTAGATCAAAAAGAAACTTATATATGTGTAATCAATAGTTTAATTTCATTAAAAAAAAATAGTTGAATTATATACATAAATTTTACACACAAGTTTTTGTCCACAAATATTTGTTTCTCTCCCCTCACAACAGTCAACCACCTTTTCTAAGGGATTCGTCCGATCACCTCCACCACATCGTTGTCGCCCATCCGCCACTATCCTTCCAGATTCCTGAAATTAATGCGACCAACTCTCGAAAATGCGACCTAACTCTCGAAGCAAATTTCGTCTCGACCCAAATTTCTTTTAGATTTTCAGTAAATTTTATACGATGAATATAGTTTATGATTGTGAACCTAATTAGAGGATTGAAGAAGAAGAAAAATATGTTCGTAGAGATTTACGATAAATGATATACCCGTTTAAAATCCGAAATAGTTGGAGCCAACATTATATACGCAAATATAAATTGTTCTAAAACATTTTATCAATTATTTAAATCATACGACATTCAAATTTTGAACATCAAAATAATTTTTTAAATTTTCACTGCTCCTAAAATACGAGAAAATAATATTATAACGATAACATCTCATTTATAGCATAAATATTATTGTTGGTATGTTAGACCCACTTTATTATAAATTTTTAACTTTTTTGTTATTTTTTTATTACATACGTTATTTTATTTGTAAAACATTATAATTAAACCAAGAACTTGAGATCAAATGATGTGCACACAGCTGTAATCGCGGTCTTTCGATTCTGTCGGGCGTTGGCTAATTCACAGCACCGAACGAAGAGGAAAGTCACAGCTGAAGAATCCATTTTTGCCAACTGGAAATAATGGGTAAACAGGAGAAAAAGGAGAGGGCTAAAGAGAGAAGAGAGAAACGCCGCCAAGAGATCTCTCTCCTACGAACAGTTCCTTATTCGGATCACCAAAGGTAAACCAAACAGTGACAACCGACTCAGTGTTAGAAAAATCTTGTTACTTTATGGGTTTTTTATTTATAATTTCTGGATGAAATTTGTTTGAGTTGATTATTGTTGAGTTTGAGTTGATTTTTGAGTGGTGGGTGGAGCTCTATGGTGCTTCGATGGAGTTGAATTGCGTCGAACCCCTACTGTTAGTACAGAGAGGAATTAACCTTGTTGTGCCCTCTGAAAATGGTGCAGTGTCCCTTGAATCCACCTCGTTGTGTTGTTCAAAACAAGGCAGATTGTGCCATTCTGATCAATTTATGTTATAATCCTAAAATAATGCGAAAAACGGAAAAGGGTAGCTCCAGATGTATTGCTGAAGGAACTTGTGTAATGTTCATGAATTAAGTATTTGTGCACCTACACGTCAGGGTAAATGTTTGAGTAATCAAAGTATTCTGAATGTGTCGTTTGGCTAAGATTATAAGCTTCTTTATCACACTTTTATAAAATCATTGTAATTCGGAGCTTTTAAGATGTACTAGTGACCTTTTTTCGGACATAAGAGTTTATTGTCTTATATGTAAAGTTCAAAACCCGACAGTTTGACCATTTTACGTCTTGTTTTAACTTAGTTTATCCGCTCAAATTAAGAGCTCGTTTTTGATAAGGTATACTACCTTATAGTCTCCAAAAATCTCTTACAATGTTTACGAGATTATTAGATTTTTGAGATAATCTTACCAAACACCACCTATATATTGCCCTTTAACATGTTTTGATGCTAATAGAATAATAGTATAATACGAGGCTGTTCACATGGCTTTTTGGGTATCATACCGTCCGTGTGGAATAATGCTTTCTCTAAATTATGACAGCCAATAGTCCGTAGTGTATCTTAAGTTGTAGGATCAGAATGTATGTGGCATAGTTGTATTTAAGCACATGATTTGTCGAACAAAAAATGCAGCTTCTCTGTTTCTTACATGAAATTTCAAGTGTGCGGCAAAGAGTAAATTGTATGCCTTTCTTAGAATGGATATTAGAGAGAGAGATCATCACTTATGAATACAACTTCAGGTGGTGGACCTCTGACACAATTGCAGTGGTGACCGGTGCAAATAGGGGAATAGGATTTGAGATTGCACATCAACTTGCTTCTCATGGATTGACAGTTATTCTCACATCAAGGGATGCGGGTGTTGGGGAAGAGGCAGCAAAGATTCTACAAGAAAGAGGTCTGAATGTGGTGTTCCATCAACTGGACATAGTGGATTTATCGTCAATCGGAGCATTTACTGATTGGATAAAAGAAAAGTATGGTGGTATTGATATACTGGTAGAGTAGCCTCTCCCTTTCATTGATAGTTGTGAATTTTTCGGTTGGAATTAATAATTTAGTTTCTTTTGTGATGTACATTTTGCTACTAAATTGGGGGGAAAACCTATGATCTGT
Source organism: Primulina huaijiensis (assembly GCF_012295235.1). Lineage (NCBI taxonomy): Eukaryota > Viridiplantae > Streptophyta > Magnoliopsida > Lamiales > Gesneriaceae > Primulina > Primulina huaijiensis. Next base: position 24,939,620 of record NC_133309.1, on the reverse strand, counting down.
TGTTTGATTTTCAAATTCAAATGCTATAATGACATTAGATTTCTACCATTTTGTGTGCTACGGCGTGGAATATTACATGGACTAAACACAGATTCTAGGTGAACAATGCAGGAATAAATTCGAACCCAGACAGTTTTGCGGAGTTCGCTAAAAATGTTATTGATACCAACTACCTCGGGACCAAAAACATGATTAAGGCAACAATTCCTCTGATGAGACCTTCAGATTCAGGGGCTCGTATTGTTAATGTGAGTTCCAGATTAGGAAGATTGAATGGGAGGCGAAATGTAAGTAGCGCTCTCATTGTTGTTTTTCCGTGTGTCAGTCCCATATTATTCTTGTCTTCTACTTCGTTTTTACCAAGTAAGAAGCATTGTTTGTTTGGAATTATTCAAATAAGGACTTGTCCTTGTTTCATCATTTACTTTTGTCTCCTTGAGGATTTGAAGTTGAAGATTCACAATATTCACGAACACCACACCCGCTGACCCGCTTTCACCAAAATGATTAGATTTTGCTGTACTGTGCAGAGAATCGGGAATCTTGATTTGAGAGAACAACTTCAAAGCGATGACTCACTATCCGAGGAATTGATCAACCAGACAACCATGAAGTTTTTGGAACAGGTAAAAGAAGATAGTTGGAGAGATGGTGGATGGCCTCAGGTTCTGACAGACTATTCTTTGTCAAAGTTAGCTATCAATGCTTATACAAGACTGATGGCCAGGGTATTCTCAGATCGGCCAGAAGGCCAGAAAATATACATCAACAGCTGCTGTCCGGGTTGGGTGAGGACCGCAATGACGGGCTGGGAAGGTAATGTTAGCCCTGAGGAAGGTGCTGATACTGCTGTGTGGCTAGCCTTGCTTCCAGACCAATTCGTAACTGGCAAATTTTTCGCCGAAAGGCGTGAGATAAATTTCTAGAAGCAATGGCTGACAAATCACCCAGTCGAGCTGCGGTCTCACATGATAAACAATAAACGGACGATGGATGAATTAATGCTGCTTGTTTAATACTTCAATTTAGGTTGAATTCATGTTACCATTAGGGTAGTATCCTCGTTTAAAATCCAATGATCTAAAATTGATTTAGACATGTGGATCCATGAAAATATGTGGATTTTATATATCCAAATTAAAATTGGACCGTTGAATGTACTCCGAGGGTATTTATTTTATGCTAGCATTTTGTCAACCTCTAATTTATCTGTTTGAACTAAAGGCTTGTGGTGGGCGACTTTATTTTTAGAACTGAGATTGAATACTAGGAAAGCCATTTGGGCATGTTCAACTTGTGATTTATAAGTTTTTTGTGAGTCGGTCTCACGAATCTTTATCTGTGGACGGGTGAACTTTACTGATATTCACAATAAAAAATAATACTCTTAGCATAAAAAGTAATACTTTTTCATAGATGACTCAAATAAGAGATCCGTCTCATAAAATACGACTCGTGAGATTGTTTCATACAAGTTTTTGCCTTTGAAAAAACACATAGAAAATTTAAAATTTATTGTTTACTATTTTTGAAATGTTTAACCTTTTCTTGATCATTATTTTAATTTTGTTAGATATTTGAAAGGTATTTTTTTAAACTTATTTCATAATCATTTTAATTAGACGTCCAAAGATTGATTTGTAAAGGGAAAAAAATTTTCGAATATAATTCCTAATTTTTTTAACAAGAGTGTTTAAAAAAAAAAAAATATATTTTTGATTTATTTTTATATTATTAATTTTAATATTGTATTTTTCGATTTTTAATAATTTTATTATTTTTTATCTAAAATTTTGATATGATATTTGACATATCAATATTATCAGTGTTAAGTCATATAAAATAAAATAAAAACTGAAAATTGTCATGAAAACAAAAATAACAAATTAAAACTAAAATATTTTTGATAAATGTATCATTTACAACTAAATTTGTACAACAATTCTTATAACACAAAAAATTCAATATAAAAATTCTATTTATCAATATCTTATGATAAATTCAATACAAAATTTTATGATATAATAAAAAAATCTCATCATTTAATTTTTGTACGATATTTTAGCGGTTCTTTTTCACATTATTCAATTTTTTTTTACAGGCTGATCTTATAAAATGGCGAGTTTCAGAAGAGCTTTGCTCTGCACGTTCCTGGTATATTTGATCATGGGTGGAGGATCACATCTACTCCATGGATGAGAGTGGAATTAAGAACCTTGTTCTTTTCCTTGACCTGGTATATTTGATTTTTGTGGGGCTGTTAAATATGTTTGCACAGTAACTTTTTACTTGCGGTCCTAACAAAAAAAATATAATCAGGTGGCAATTATATAAGCTTGAATGGGCCGTCTTATGCCTTCTTGTTTCCATGCAATTTTTTGGTTACAGAGCTGTAATTGAAGCCAGTGAAGTATGAACTTTAATGTAAGTTTGAATCTTGATATATTCACTGCAAAAAATTTGCTTCCAAGGATGATGAATCCAGTGGTAATGGAAGGTGAGAGATTGGGTGTGTGATTTTGATAAATGATACGTGCCCTCTAGGACATAGGACATGACTTCTACCATTTGATTGTGCGTATGCTAACCATATTTGAATTGTTTGTTGGGTTCTTGCTGTCTGAATGCATGCTTCGTGTTCCTTACGATCACGACAATTTGAATTGTTTGTTGGGTTCTTGCTGTCTGAATGCTTGCTTCGTGTTCCTTACGATTACGACAAATGCATGCACTTAGTCTTAGTCTGAAACTTCGAATATATATCCCATGTTGCCGAGCAAATGGTTTATTGCCTTTATCTTTGCTATGAATTCCAAATGTACCTTAAATTGTCGAATGTTTAGGATTATTAAGTTAATTTTCTGTTTACATTGGTTAATATCTCGTGTTTAAACGATAGAATGTCCCTGTAACTGCAGGAAAATCCAGATCTTTGGAAATGGTTGACATATCAGGAGAAACCCCCAGAGAAAGTAAACTTAAATCCTGTAAGACATTAAACATAGAGTTCACATTTTCTTATTTTGCTCTCCCTTTCTAATTGTATTATTTCTTTAGGTTTTCGTGGCCTTGAGGGAGAAGGTAATAAACAATCTCAACAACCATGCTGCTCCTGAAACTAGGGCGGCACTCGGAGTGCCGTGGACTAGAGGTTGGGATGACTTCAATAAAGGTAGAGACGCTCCCATCACCGGAAATCAGTAACCATGCTCAAGCTGAAGGTCCCCATTCTTTGTAGCACTTGAAAAAGATTATTAATTTCGAGACCTTTGTGTATACTATGCTAGTACCAGAACAAGGCAAATATGATGATGAGCCTGTTTGCTTTTGGGTAGCCATCCTTTATACTCGGAACTTGAAATCAGTACGTGTTATACAATATCCTTCATGCATGATCGGGTTCTTTTATGGGTGTGCTAGACATTTTTCGTCCGTCTTCAAGTTTTTCCACGGATCACTGCGTCTGGCTCTCCTCACCTCGATCACGCTTGGTTGTAACTATATGTGCTCTCGTAATTGCGTCTTGTGTCTTGATTCCATGTCGATTTGCACAATGTTCAGAATTCCTTTTGATGCATAATCCAAAGATGTTAAATTCAAAATAAGAACCAACATATCAGACTCTTTCGCTTATGGGTGCCAAAAGAATATCCACTTCTTCATCAAAAACACGTCAAGAACTCACTACGTTGGCCCAGCCCGAGTCCAGAGAATATCCAGGCGACAGCAATATATCCCGACCAGAAAAACATTAACATCGAATTGGATCACTAAATCGTTCCTCAAAATTCACGATTCTTCAGAAAAAACCTGGAGCATTCATGTATTCAAAAACCTAACAAAAATACAAATAAATAGAAGTCATAAAAGCTTTCTTCGTAGTATGAATATCTGTTCTGAGATAATTTATAGTTTTCAGAAAGTTCAAAACACTTGAGAATGGAGAAATTTAGCAGATGGTGGACAAACTTGCTTCCAACAAACAACGCACAGAACCCAATTACATGTGGGAAAAACTCAGATTCAGCAATGGAGGCTAAGAGCCTAAGACGAGTGAGTCGGGTATTTCCATAGTACATCAGCCCACGTACTCACACCATCAGTCACTTCCTTAATCACAGATGCTACCTCGTCCACATTCACACGAATCTGCTGTTTGCTATCCCTTTCTCGAACCGTCACCGAGGATGTTGAGTCCACTGTAACTGCAAAGGGAACTCCAAGTTCATCTGTTCTCGCGTATCTCTTCCCAATCGAGGTACCTGCATATGTTTGCATGCATTAAAAACTCGAATTTGCACGATAACCACATTAGGTAAATTAAATTACAGATTGTCGTTCAAGATTGCCAACCCTGAGGTCCTCCAACAAAAGCAAATTATAGAAGGAACTCAGATGCACACATACATACATAAATATATTATTAAATCCTGGTTCAAGTCAAAATAAACTACGCCATACAAGCTGAGATTAAACCTAGTGAACTATGCAATGCAATTTTTCCTGACATCCAGAATAATGGGACTTGAAACCACACAGAAGAGAGAAATTGTGTTGGGACCAAGAAACCTTTGTTTATATCCTACTATATTCCCATTTACCTCATTGTGACAAGTGTTGCATGAAAAATATATTGTCCGAGACCGAAAAATAACACATCCATCAGCCATTCATGAATGTTAGTTGAAGAAATCAGGGACAAAGACCCTTTAAGAGGAAGCTCGATTTATTTAGTTACAATGCTGGCTAATTATCTGATCATCAAAACTCAAGAATCCAAAAAACAATTTTTTTCTAAAACATGAACATCAGTTTTAGCAGGTTACATATTACGGCAACCATGCTCCTTTTCCATAATTTATTATAGGACATGTGGTGGAAAATCGGATGGTAAAAAAGATCCAAAGGCACAATGAATTTAACTAGCTGAAGTACAAAATTACATTTAAGGATGAAAATCTAGGACTAAGGCATCAAAGCACTGCAAAATCTGACTAGATGTTAACCTGTTATTCTTATATTTAATAAAAGCACTATGACAGTCCAACTCCAGCCACCCTCGAGAAGGACAATACAAAAGGATGAGGAGAAAAGGTACAAAATAATTGACTTGTCCATTGGTGTGACAAGATGGGCATTTGTTGGATTACAACAATTAATCAAATATTTACTATCAGTATTTTGAAGGTGCAAACCTGTTATATCAATCTTATACGAGATCCCGGTTGCAGTTAAGGACTTGGCAATATCTTTGGCAACATCTTCATATTGTTGATTCTGAACCAATGGAAAAACCGTGCACTTGATTGGAGCTATCAATGGAGGGAAACGGAAGACATTCATTTGTTCATCCCCATCCCTGCTAGATCGTGTGTAGAATGAATGTTCGTAGAGACAATATATGATCCTTCCAATACCAAATGATGGTTCAATCACAGAGGGCGTGAACACCCTTTGATGTTCCTTTATGTTCTTTTTGGAAATCGATACCATAGTACTCTTAATTGTCACAACTTTATCAAGAGTGCAAACACGAAATTCTGCTTCTCCCTTTGACTCCAACGTCTGTTTCATCTCCATAGCTTCCTTCTCATCCATTGCCTGTTCACAGGTTAACATGAACAAATTTCACAGTCCTCGAAAAGGAAATGGTTGGATTTTACGCCAAACTCGTTTCTAAATCAAAATTTGGTTCCTCGCAACTGTTGGGATAAGCAAGCAAACCTAAATTCTGGATTGATATTGACCAAGCTCAAGTAGGCTCAACTAGATCAGGTCAAGCTTTAATATTTTTACTCAGACTCGAGTACTATTCAATATATTTGAGCTAGGATTATTACACATGTTTTTCAATATCATTTAAATTAATATTTTCAACTTAACTCTTTAATAAATCAAAATCATTTTACCACAAAATTTATAACGACCAGGCAAATTTGAATATCTGTCATACCACGACATCAAGCACGATTGTCACTGAACAAGTTAAGCTTGTAATTATTGAATAACTTGAAATACAGTTAGAATTCAAACCCACAATTCACTATTCAATCAAGCTTGAACTTGAATACAGGCATTTTTTCAACTTGAGCTCAAATCTAATTACATGCATACTCATAAGTGTAGCTTGACACAAGCCAGGAAGGTATCTCTTCTGCAAATCTTAAACCACTGTTCAATTTCCAAATATCAAACCACACAATGACTGAGTCTTAATAAGATGAAACCAACAGTTCCATGTTTCCCAAGAGGTAAAAATAAGAGAGAAATAATCAATTTTCAAGTAATGCATACAGATGGGTACCTCTAATGCTTCAACCACCATTTTTTGCCCACCCTTAAAGGCAAGACCAAGTTCTTTCTTTGCCGGAACTATTATGAGCTTCTGAAGATGTTCAAATAACAAAACCAAATTTAACTCAGCAAATCGTAAAAGCTGTCATAAATTAATCCTTGCAGTTAAAGGGAGGGAGGAGGGATGAAGCAGATGAATTTAATGCTACTTTGAGCACTGCTCCCAATTATTGACAAGCCCGGCCATGCATGTGGAACTATGGATGACTCGACACTCGAGTGGGCGTTTTCACATGAATGGTGTTGCCTATACATTCATGGTGATTTCAACAATCAGGAGTTGTATAAAAACCAAGGGAGGGAGAGAACAAACACCTCCACTTCTCTAGGTTCTGGAAATTTTTCATGTGCAACCAGATCCACACCACTTTTATCCTGCAAAAAAATAAGACCGTTCAAACAAATTTCATCGTCTCTACATCATGGATCATCAACTTATTAGCACCAAAACACCACCATATAAGTACACAATGACCATTACCGTGTGAGCACGCAAATCATACGCTGATCTATCAGCAATACCAACACACTCTATCCAGCCGTAAGAACACTCAATTTCAGCATCCCAACAGTCTGCAGCATAGTGCGCCATCTCGTTTGCAAGATGTTGTCGAAACCGCAGGCGATCTTTATCAATTCCTAGTTGTGTTAAAAACAAGTATACTCTTCCTATGAAATAACCCAGCGTTTGATTATTGACGATCCCCTACACGACAGAATCATCAGAAAGTGTTTAAGAAACAAAATCTTGTATTAGTAGGCAGGAAGAACCTAAATGATCAACGCCCGCTTAGGCAAACCTGGGAAACTGCTTCTCCAATAGGTATCCTCCGTGCTGTCCTCCCAGACACCTGGTCTTCCCTAGGGAACATTAAAAATTCCAACTTTGCAACCTCAGAAAACTTGGGATGAGATTTGTCCTCCGGGTCCACAAAATGTTCAATCTCTGCAAGGGTAAATTCTCGGACCCTTAAAAGACCTTGACGTGGAGAAATCTGCAAAGTTCACCCACCATGTCATGGATTACAGAAATAATTCTGCAACCTGAAAAAAACATCTCATGTGTACATGGACGAGAATGACAACATGCACTCCAGGAGTTCATACATGTGCATATTTCGTAGAAACGCCTATGTATGCATATTTCGTAGAAACGCATACAATACAAAATACAATTATTATGATAAAAATATAGGACCTCATTTCTAAAAGCTTGACCAATCTGTGCAGCAGCAAAGGGGAGCTTGTTGCCATTGTAATAATACAAGTCCTTAAAGTTCACAAAAATCCCTTGAGCAGTCTCAGGGCGCATGTACCTGAAGAAAATAACACTTCAAAACCAATTGAAGAAAGAAGGAACCTACATAGAGGAAATAAATGTACCAATCATGGAAGTAAAAAACCATGTTTTAAAAGATAAAAAAGCACATTCTCACCCAGGACTCACGCCAGATGGCCCAATTGATGTCTGAAACATTAGATTGAAAGGATAGGGATCAGAGACGGCGTTTTTTGTATCCGGAGCAGTAATTCCATAACCCTTAATCTTAGCACCAAGCTCCAGAGCAGAGAGGTCATCCAAAGTAGCAAGCACGTGCCTCAGTTCCTCTGTCTTTTCCGCACTAAGGTTAGGTTCTTTCTCAAGTTTTTCTTTGCAATAATCCTTGAGCAAATGATCAGCTCGGTAACAGGTACCGGTTTTTTCATCTTTAACCATAAGGTCAGTGAACTTATCAACGTGGCCCGAGGCCTTTAGCACAACCTCAGGAGTAACACAAGGGCAATCCACTTCCAACATGTTCTCTTCAAGGACAAAATGCTGCAACATGGGAATAATTTTCAACCAAAAAAATCGAGGACATAAATGTGACAGAATAAAAAAATACAGAAAAAACACACAAGAAAAAGAAGCAAAAGGCATTAAAGGAAAAGGTAAAACAGCAACACAACCTTATCCCAAACAATAGCCAACTACAAAAAGTCTAAAGGTCTGCATATATCCTAGCAAAAGAATCTAAGCAATCATAACTTTTTTTACAGAATTCCGTCACTGGATACATCTGCAACTTAAAGTGAGTTAGAGAATTGCGTAATTCAAACGTCAGCCAGCGTATCAGCTTAAACTGCACATCCAAGTAAATGAGACAATCAGACTGGAACACCAGCAGGAATCGCAACAAAATAACAGAACACAGACACAAGAATCTGAACAAAGACGGAGAACATGAGAACTCAGCTCAATTATCATTATTTCAAATAAAATGTCCACCGCTCAGAAAGATTACTGATTTCAAACTCTATCCCCGGACTACCGAAGTCTCAATTTATAAAATATAACAGAAAATATCTACCTTTAATCCTTAATCCATGGACATAACAAACCAGCAATCAAAACGCAAAGCAGAAAATGACCTTTAAAAAAAACTTATAATAATCAGAATCGAAGATTTTTCAGCTTCACAATACAATTCCAGAATCCTTGAATGCAACATATTAAACACTTCACTAAAACTCATCACCAAAGGGCACAAACTTACAACCCTGTTCAGCAAGCAATCTAGCACAACACAACTCAAATTGCCATATCTTAGTACCCAATCAGCATCAAAAGAAACAAAATCAAGGATTTAAAGTGATAGTTAAGAAAAAAAAGTCACCTGACGCCAGAAGGCGAGGACGTTGGACTTGACAGCGCACCCCGGCGGCCCATAATCGTAAAGGCCAGCAACGCCTCGGTAGATCTTGAAAGATGGGATGTAAAATAGACGCCGTTCGAGAGTATTGACGACAGCCTGCCGGAAAGCCTCCATGTTGCGGGCTTCTTGCGCGGCGTCCATTTCTTAGCTATAGGTATATATTCCCAAAACCCTTTTAGTGGTGTGGTATATTTATGCATATACGAGTAGATATATATATTTATTTGACAAAAAATGAGTACATTCATTTCGAGTTGATGAAATACGCGAGCGCCTAATCAAATAAGCACAAGTTCGATTTTTAAAATCAATATTTTTTGATCGAGTATGTTGTAGTGAACTTATCTAATTCGGTTTTTTTTTTTTTCACTGGATAGCGCAACCTCTTGAGTGAGTTTATAAGCAATATTTATTAGTTTAATATATTAATACGAGACAATTGTAATATTGTAGACTTTTTGAGAAATCGACATCTGCAATGACCCACTTTGACGACTTTCACTCACATTTTTCGACGATAACTCTTTTTTCATTCGTCATTTTTGATACGTTGACTTTCAACAACACCGATATTATGTTATAAACCTAATAAATAAACCATCTCAAAAAATTTGTCTTGGTTTTAAAAAATTTTTGTATTAAATAAAATGCATGCAATATAGTATAAGTTATTTGTTTTTTTTAAATTCGAAGATGAGTTATTTATATTATATCGATAAAAATAATTTTCTTATTGTATTCATAATTTTAGTGAAAAATCATACTAATAAACTAAATTTAAAAAAATCAGATTTTTCTTAAAATCAGTCATCAACTAAGCACTATGTATAATAGATAACCGACGTCGTGTTTGTCTAGGCACCGCACAAATTTAGGCCAGTGTTTGGGCTAGCCCAGAACATAATGAGCCCAAAATAAGATCTAATTTTGACTTCTAGGTTCCCGGCCCAACTTTGTTTCCCAGCCCATTTTCCCCAAACTTCAAAGCTCGAGTTTGGGCCAGTGTTTAATCATTTTTAAACGATAGACTTTCGTATATTTGATAAGCTTTTATTGAGTTTATAATCTTATATATTTGCAAATAGAAATTGACAAAAACTTGTGTGATACGGTCTCACGGATCGTATTTTGTGAGACAGATCTATTATTTGGGTCATTCATGAAAGAGTATTACTTTTTATGCTAAGAGTATTACTTTTTATTGTGAATATCGGTAGGGTTGACCCGTCTAACAGATAAAGATTCCTGAAACCGTCTCACAAGAGACTTACTCATAGAAATTTATACTCTTGTAGATTTTTTAAAAAATTTTCATATGTATTTATAAATTTTTTCATATATATATAAATTTGTACATTTAATTATATCTTATTATTTTTTTGAATTAATAATTATTTTATATAAATAAAATTTTTAGTTTGAAATAACAAATTTATATATATTTACACTTTAAGAGATTGAGATTGAGATTGAGATTGAGATTGAGATTGAGAGACGGCCGATAGAAAAATCCGTTCAAATTTAAATTATATTTATGTTAATAAAATTTATTGAAATTTAAATGATATTTCGAATACTCTACCAAAATCAATTTCGGGTACGTTGTACTTCCGATGCATGTGCTTTACTAGTTGACCGCTTGTAGTTGTTGCTTGATTCTCAAGGAAACTGTTTATTTAGTTGAAAGATAATTCAAAGTCCATAAACCGAAGGATTAATTCCACAGTTTTCAACCTCGAAAGCGGAATTCTGTAAGTTTGTTTTTTTTTTTTAAATTTTCTTATAATTTATCAAAATCTTCTACTTTTCTGCTTTGATTTTAGGTTTACGTGATTCATTACATAGCTTGTTCTACGAATTACGAGATATAGCATCTTTCCTTATTGTTGATGTATTTATGTTTCATATTGAGTAGGTTCTAGGTATGAATTGCATTCAATACTGTTAATATACGGAGGTAATTTGGGCATTCTTAAACATACCTTGTTTTCGGTGTTCTAAGACATTTTTTTTGTGGCCATAATTTTGGATTCAGATTATTTCAGCCATTAAATTAAGTTTGATATTTTTCCCAGCGTGTTCATCTGACATTCTTCTTGAAAGGTGCCGTTTTTCTCTCATTGCATTGGTTTGGGGGTGCAGGCGTTCAGTGATGGGAGCTTAGGTTGAATTTTACTTGATGAACTGGGATTTTCTACATTGATTCATGCTATAGTTTCAAGCCGAGGGCATAAATTTTGTGGGAGTTGGAGTTTTCGTCGAAGCTTCCAGATCTATCTTTAATTATTTGATTCTATTATCAGTGTAATTTAGATGGCTGAAATAATCTGAATCCAAAAATTATAACGTGCCCAAATATCATGGTTAATATATTTGATAGACTTGCAATAGAGCGTTAGAGGAATGTGTTTTTGTTAAGAGTGCGTGTATTTGGATCTGTGTGTTTGGATGATGAGGAGATTTCATATCCAAGTATTTAAAATATTTGAATTTTAGTTGTATGAAAGCCTTTACTTGGTTGTACATGGTTCTCAAAATGGATTTTAAATCTATTTGATCGAAATACATTGTTTGGCTAAAAAGTTGGAGGTAAAAGGCATTTATGTTCAATTGAAGTTTGTGAACAGAAAATATGTTGTGAAATTTGATGACTGAGGGAGGGACACCATTGTCTGTACTCTATAGCTTTAATATAATGGAATAAAAATATGTTGTGAAATTTGATGACCGAGGGAGAGACACCATTGTCTGTACTCTATAGCTTTAATATAATGGAATCATTGACTAAAATGATTCTTCAGTTTATAACTTCAATCTAATTTTGCATTGGTTCAATATGATTATTTTTTATGTTACCCTATTGATCGATCCTTCATCAGTTGTAGCTTATCCCAATTTGGAGTCTCTTTATTTACCTGTTCTCAAGATTGGCGGTTCAATCTATCCTCTCCAACTATGGTATGCTCTTATTTTTTCCCCTGAAGAACCATATTGGAAAATTGATGCAAATTCCAGTAAATCTTCAATCTGTAGTTTGAATTTAACTGTCTCAATTTTTCCTTTAAATGATATTAAAAGATGTAGTTCTTGAGTGATTCTTTCTCCATTTGCCACAGTACCTTGGTATTTGACTGAAAAGTACCCCAAATTTTGGGTAAAAATGAATATGGAATCGAGTCTTCTCCCATACGAAAGTTACAGTTTAAACAGATCCTTTGCAGGAAATCCTCCAAAAGAAATAAACGCTTCCATAAGCATGTCTCATCATCGCATGGAAGTAAAAACAACTTAGGTTTAGAAGGAGACTATGCTGTACTAGAGTAGCCCATAGTATATGTTCGTCATTCGATGTAGAATGTTTCTCAGGAGCAGAATATTTTTCCGTAACTCACCCCACACCAAAATCTGGAGTTCTACTAAAAAGATTCGCTTCTATACTCATCTTGCTTAGTATTTAACATGTGGTAATCGTGTTGGGGGCAATTTAAAAATTTCAATATCTGTTTTTTAAGGAGGTACTCCCCTATTTTTTTTAAAAAATTACGCCGTGTTGGTGCCCTTGTGCTTTGCCTTGGCTTGTGTGTTCGCTCGCTATTGCATCCGTTTTTAGTGACTGGAGTTCTCCTTAAGTAAGTTCTTGAAAATATGGGTAATGTGAGAGTACCTCTAAAAAAGGGAAGGGTATCAATACTGAACAATTTCAAGCACTGAATCCTGAGTTATCGGAGCATCCTCCCTGCTGACAGAAATTATAATAAAAGGAGGATCTCCCGTTTAACCCCATACTTATATTTCTAGTCTTATTTGGTAGGCTGCAAGGCTTATTGCAAACTTGATCGTGATAGGCTCCGGAATATTGGCTAGATCGTTTGTTCAAGCATACCGTCAGGCACTCACAAGTAAGTTTTCCTTCGATATCTTAATCTATTACAGCATTTTCGGATGTATGAACTGGCATGTGGTAAGGCTGAGCCTTGATCAAATAGTCTATAGTGGCTCTTGACGAGAGTACATAATAAGGAGTTACCTTCAGGGGAAAAGTCTGATAAGTGTAGTACAGACACATCATTTTAGCTCCCTTTCGATATTAAACGTGGAATGAATTTTGGAGCAAGTTTGGTTGAGAAGTCTGTGTACCATTTGATATCATATGCTGAATCGTGTTTTGAAATAATTTAATTGGAAACCATGCCCTGTGGGTTCTAAAAAGCAACTTTCACGCCCCACCTGCTTGGAATTGAGGGTAACAGATCAATTATCAAACTAGTTGAAAGTTGTCTGATCAGACGATTCCCGTAGTCTCAGATTACCTTTCTTTTGGAGATAAGTACATGCCTTTTCCTTCCATGTTGAAGACCACTGAACTGATATATTTTCAATTTATCATTACAATACAAACCTTACTCTGGCACTAGTTTGGGTCGGCTCCACAAATCTCTTATCTCTCATCATATTATGTTTGAAGCCAAATCTTGAATTAATAAACTCATCCTTAACAAGTTCATGAATTGATTAAAATTTACGTTTGCCTTGTCCATATATCCATTGATGATATCCTAACTTTCTACAGATGCTTCAAAGAATGGAGTTGCTCAAGAAGCAGTACAGAGAGGTTATAGGAAAATGATGAGTAATGCAGAGGCGAGGCAAATTCTTGGTGTGACGGAGCATTCATCATGGGAAGAGATTTTGAAGGTAGAATTCTCCCTTTCGTTTTGATCTTATAACTTGGTCAAGAAAGTTTAATGCATCCTTTTCTTTTCTTTGGACATAATTAACACGGATTTCCACATCTGGTTTCCAGAGATATGATAACTTGTTCGAGCGGAATGCCAAGAACGGTAGCTTTTATCTCCAATCACAGGTGCATAGAGCAAAAGAACTTCTGGAAACGGTTCACCAAACGAAAACATAGGGCACATTCTGGTCTTTTAATAGTCTTCCCTGTGAAACTGTGCTGCTGCCGCCTCCTTGCCCCCCCCCCCCCCCCCCCCCCACACACACACACACACACACACAGAGACAGACACAGAGAGAGAGATAACAAATGGCTATACGGATTAGATGATGGAATGCTTTCCAGAGGATACAATTTTGTTTTTTTTTTTTTTATAAACTTGTCATGTTTATCCATCGTTCTCTCTCTCACTCATTCTCTTTTTAATGAAATACACAACATAATAAATGACTTATCATTGGAAAATTTTCCCCGTACTCATTTAGGATAAGACTCTAAGAGTGGACATGAAGATGGACATTTATCTTTCACATGTGAGTTAACTAAAAAAAATAACCTCACATAGAATAATAAATATCCATTTTTAAAAATATTCTTACATCATTGTTTTAAGGATGAGATGTGATTTCATTTCCTTTCATCACGTATGTCCTAGATTCTAAGCTTCAGATGTAAAATTGTCCACAAGCAAAAGTCAATAAGAATGTTGTCAATTCAACAAAAACCTATTTTCAAATACCGAATAATTTCTCCTCTTTCTTTTGGCAAAAACTTGTGTGAGACGGTCTCACGGGTCGTATTTTGTTAGACATATATCTTATTTGGGTCATCTATAAAAAAGTATTACGTTTTATGCTAAGAATATTACTTTTTATTGTGAATATCGTTAGGATTGACCCGTATCACAGATTAAGATCCGTGAGACGGTTTCACATGAGATCCACTCCTTTCTTTTTCCCAAAATATAGGTATTTTCTTCCCAAAAAAAAAAAACTTAGACATATACCATGTAAAACAAGCTTTGGTAAAACAAAATGAGATGGGTTGACTCACCTTGAGCAATAAATACAAAATGGAGTTCATTGGTCGCCGGAATGTATGACTAGAGTGTGAAGCCGCAACTTCTGCGGGAGGAAGTCCGGTGGAGTCCGCGCCGCCGGAATTTGACTCTTAATAAATGAATGAAAAATTGACACGTTAGATGTACATGTTTTCTTTTGCTTACTTCCAGAACAATAAACCAAATGGGCAACTTGAGAATCAGTCAAAGCGGAAAATATAAATAATAATAATAATAATAATAATAACACTCAAGTGCTGATTTGCTTATATCATAACATTGGTTAAAAAATGAGATTGTATGATCGAGTTCTGACCGTTTTATCGAAAGTTATAGATAATGATATTATTAAAACGACACAAGCGCTATGCTTTGAAATTTATAGTACAAAAGCGTTATGCTTCGATTACTTTTCTAACATTTGCAATTATTGCAACTCAATAATTTCTTCCTAATAATTATTATTTATTAAATTTCAATGTGGTTTAAAGTGTTCACATTTAGATAGCTAGGTACATAGAAGTTTCACTTCAAATTGAAGACCTTTACATGCAAAAATCAAACTTATGTAATTTATAAATATTATTTATTCAACTAAAATTACAATTTTCTTGAAGTAAAATACCAATTTTATTATTTTTTTAAAAAAAAACCCAATTTGATTATTTATTTCGTAATTAATAGAATTGACAGTTTTTGTAATGGTGAATCCGTTATTGTTTTTAAATATAATATTATACACTTAGCTTTGTTTATAATATTTCCAAAATATATTATATATACATCATGAAGAAGAAGTTGGAAAATTAAAGTAATGAATTTTCTGAGCAATCATATTTCAATTAAAAATTCTTTACTGAATTATAGAAAACTCTTCTTCTTCTTTTTTCGTTTCAAATTTGGGTACCTATAAATTATGTTGGTCTCAAGTAGTAATCTATGAATTATGATTATATATATAATAAATCTTTTATAAGACGTTCGTACGAATTTATATAATATGACATGATACTTATTTACATTGACTCAACCATTGTACGTACTAACAAACATTTATTCGACTGTGTGACTTTTTTAAATTATTGCTACAACCTTGTCCTCGAGCGCATGACTTGAGGACAAGATATATAGGATAGGTTGAATTGTCGATTGTTTTAATTCGTTTACTAAGTCAAGTCAAAATTACACCAGAATTGATTAAGACATGGATGTAATCATGATTCCCACAGAATACGAATCATTTTTTATTTTCACATTTGACATTTTGTTCGAATATATACGGATTTGTCCAGTTTGATTTACATAACTAATATTATTAGCTAGAGGTTTATTCAATGTGTATCTAAAGATGACAGCTACGAGTTTTCGTGTTATCAAAAAAATATGACGATTAGTGTGACAAATCATTAAAAAAGGAGGCGATATGTTGGTACTCTACATGTATCTTTCCCCTTCTAGAGATGCAATCGAATACAAACTCAATGGAGTAAACAACTTCATGATCGAGCTTAATTATACTTGAAAAATAAAATTGAGTCATTTCATTATTTAAATTACCTAATTCTAAATATATATTCGAGTATCTCGCGAGCGAGCTATCTCGAACTAGTCTCGAGGTCGATCAAATCAAACTCGTGTCGAGTTTTTACCACTTACACCCTTAATCACATTATATAACCAACGCGATATTCAAAATAGAAAAATAGGGAACAGATAGTTTTGAAATTTTAAAATATATATACCTATATATTTATATTATTTTTCAACTGAGATAATGAAACAAACCCCGTGTCTGTCTTTAACATAATCCATATTGACTGAATTTTATTTTGTCTGCAATAAAAGATTGCTGGCCGAATTGGATGACCAAAATGGTATCAAGACTTGGTTTCTATTTTCTGGATTTTCATATTTGCAACAATATATTATAAATAGAAAATTCAAGAAAGAAGCCATTTGCAGGAAAGATCACTCTTCAAAATCTGCATATCTTTTAGATTTTTACTCCCATTTTTTTTTTTTAAACTTGGGAAATGACATATTCAAAGGACGGCATCTGCATTTTGCTTCTCAGTTAGGTAAACCATGCATTCTATTTAATATATTCATAAAAACATCTTTCTCTCGAGTCGGTCTATGCTACACCTGAAATTATAATGTTTCATTTATGTCTTTTTAATTATAAAATATGTTCATTTGATCAGCTGAATTCAAAATAAAAATATATGGAGCTCNTATATGGATGTATGTATGTATGTATATGGATTTTCATGTATATATGCCACAACATAAAATAACCATATATATTTATAAGTATCCTAGTATCTAGACTACCTAAGTGCATGAAAACAATTACATATATAAATTGTCTTTAGAATCCAATATTTTCTACTAAATATGTCTTAATATTAATATTGTCTCATAGAACCTAAAGTTAAACAATAAGTTCAAGAAATTATACATGCACACTGAAAGAAGCATTCTACTTTCTTGATTTCTTTTCTGTCAAATATTCTCCCGTGTTTCGAAGAGAACTCGAACTCGAAGAAGTTCCCAAGTTCAATCCAAACCTCATACAATCCTGTTCCTGCAGTAGCTGATGATGATGAGAAGCTACCACAGAAGATAATACCGGTACCGTAAAATTTGACGAACTTCGATTAACAAATGATCCTTCAATATTGTTATAAATTTCTGATGACGGTATATAGTTTCCTAGCGTAAATTGTGCATAGTGATGAACATTCAGATAATTGTTAGGTTGATCATCGGATGTGACGTGTCCGAATCCTGAGGCTTGAACCCTTTCTGGGAAATTGAGTATCGCTTTGTTTCCCTTGAATCTGAGTGCCGCTTTGTCGTATGCAATAGCTGCAGCCTCGGCTGTGTCGAAGGTTCCTAGCCAGACTCGGGCTGCTTTCTCGGGATCGCGTATTTCGGCCGCCCATTTTCCCCACGGCCGCTGCCGGACTCCTCTGTAGTGCCTTCTCCTTTGGCTTGGATCGTCTTGTAAAGCCAAATCATGTTATGATAGACAAAAACATATCTCCATACCATAGAACTAAAAGAGAATCTCTACGGATTTTTTCGATGGTGGAGTAGGTGAGTGCATAATCAAATAGTCACGGTTCGATTCTCACTGCAACACTTTCTTAGTCGAGCATGTAACATAAGACTTGCCTAATATGGTTTATCTTACTGCCGAAGTAGTTTGCAGGACCGCAGGTTACACAGCCAGGTTTGCAGCCTACTTCGCTAAGCCTTAGCGTTTACCCAGTGTGCACCCAACAATCACGAAAAAAAGGAGTTTTGGAAGATTCTCGAGTGACTGAAAATTTAGTCAAGTGAAGAATGATTGTATTTTTTCAGATACTTAGCTTAAATTTTTTTTAAAAAAAAAAACAAATTGAAATAGAAAGGAAATTGGAGTCAGTGAGTCAAACTAAACCTAAAAACACAAAAAAATTCTTAAATACATAACTTAGAAAGCAAGAATATATTTTATTTTTTAGGAAACACGCTAAACATATAGATATACGTACATACCTTTGCCTTTAATCATGAGTTGGGATTTATTTTGGCTCACTGGCGCTGATGCAGTTGACTGAAGATTGGCCGACACCGTTGCGAAGCTATCATTGATGGAATCCGATGAAGCTTGGTTTTCTACGGTGGAACTGATAACTTGGGAGAGAACGGAGACTATAGCAGACATGTCTTGTCGGGATCTAGCAGAATATGCTAGGAATAATGATTCATCTTGATCAATATGATCATCTTCCTCTTTAACCTTCGGTTCATCGGATGAAAAGGGCCTCTTCCCATTTCTGGAATCCACTGTTTTTCCTTTGATCTTCGCGTCTTTGAAGAGGTTGAGTTGTTTGTTTTCTTGGTGAAATATAGCAATAAATGGATCTTAGGATATGGCCAACGGAAGAGATAAAACGTTAATAAGGATGGCAAAGGAGTTAAGGTTGGAATAAATGAGTCTATTTTCAAGGGTTTGCTTCGCTATAGATAGCATGAATATTTCCTATATAATGGTTTAATTAGTTTTTAATCTACTTTCATTTGGCTAAAAGGAAAATTCATATTTTTGGTTCACAAACTTGTTATATTTTAGGTTTTAGTCAATTAACTCGTCGAATATTTGGTATAAGTCCACTAACTTTTAATTTCCAAGCTGACGTGATGTCTGGCATGCATGTCAGCTTATTCGACGCGACTTCAACATTTTTGGTAACCACGTCAACATTTTTTTGATGTCACGCGCATCTGTATTTTTTGTTGTTACAGCTCATGTAGTTCGACAAAATAGGATTAAAAACAAAAAATTAAAACTAAAATTGCTATACTTAAACCAAACTTTGAATATTTAATGGATCAAAACTCAAAATAAGTTTGTCGACCAAGAAAGTCATTTTTTTTCTTTTATTTTAAATAGCTTATGTATAATTATATCATATAAACTATTTTATAAAGGACTTATTATAAGTTGTAAGATTTTATTTTAAAAATAAATTATAAAGATGTTTCTATAAAATATGATAATAATTGTAAGGATTATTTTGTTCGACAGATATCAATAAATAATGAAAATATCAGAATAAGAGTAAAAATAGTAAATTTGTGTTTTGTCAGAATTAAATATTGTGCCAGATGTTACAACATCTCGGACAACATCTTCATGCAGCAGAAACTTTTTGTAACACAAATTTACGTTAAATAAATAGATGGACAAGTTTAAATATGCACAAGTATAAATACTTGTGCGGTGCCTTATGGCAAAAATTAATCACTAGAAAA
Source organism: Primulina huaijiensis (assembly GCF_012295235.1). Lineage (NCBI taxonomy): Eukaryota > Viridiplantae > Streptophyta > Magnoliopsida > Lamiales > Gesneriaceae > Primulina > Primulina huaijiensis. The sequence goes on along the minus strand of NC_133309.1, from coordinate 24,919,966 downwards.
CCAAATCGTTTACACAAAAACCTATCACTAGTGATTATGAAAAAAATCAATTTTCTCAACAAGTTGAGAAAATAAAGCTTTCTAAAAACAACCAACAATATTAAAACGTGAATAAGAAATCAAAAGAAACGCCAACGAAAACTAGAGTCACAGAAACACTCTTCAGCCAACTTCGTCACGGATGTTGTCTGCAGATGTTCCCAACACTCGAGGCAACACTTGCTATCGGCAGTCTTCAAGGCAGCAGCAACGTTGACAGTGTTTTTCTCTGAGATTCAGAACGTGCAAAGTGCGTGTATTATGTTGAGTAGAAAACGGCGAAAATCTCTCCAATAAAAACTCTTCCACGAAAACTCTCCACCACGAAAAACACTCCACGTAATTCCACGAAAAATTCCTTCACAAAAAAATCTCCCACGAAAACTCCCAAGCACACGCAACAATGTCCTTCTCTCTCTTATTTATAGACTTCATCTCTCCTAAAGTTTATCTCCACAAGGAAACCTATTGCACAACGAAAGTAAGAGTTTAATTAGAAATAAACTCTTTTAAATATTGATACCAAATCACAATAATATCTCATAATCAAGAATAAAATCCTAGCATATTTATCTCATTAATTAGAAAGATAAGATCTCATTAAATATAATATTATCTAAAAATTCAAAACATATTTAATTATTCAAAATCATATCATGATATTATTTGCATAATTATCTCATTATCTAGAAAAGCAAAATATTATATGCAATCAAATCAACAAGGAAATACAATAAATTAAATTAAGAAATTATTAGGAAAATATATTTCCCTTCAATAATATATAGTTTAGAAAATAGATTTGAGACATAATTTTTTTTTGGAAATATGTTAGTTTTTATATTAACACTTTTTTAATTAAGTGAAGTAATCTGGGGTATATTTTTAATTGTTCTTAAATTAACAATTATTCATGGTTTCTACGTAATTCAATTTGGATCCTTTATACGTTTTATATGTTGATCAAATTAAAAAAGTAATCAAAATCTATATATTAATCTATTAAGTCTGAATTAACAATGATATTTTAAAAAATGTTGTGATCGCGCTTCTGGAAAACGTATTGGTACGAAAGAAAAATTATATTTTTGATTTTATTTATTTATTTTTTTGGTAGCCTTCATCCGATATCTTAGTTTTTTTTTAATTTAATCATGTTTTTTGACATAATACTGACGTGACACTAATGCGCTCTTGCCGTGCGCAGCCATCTTTGGTTAATGATTAAAACAAATAGCAAGTTTAGAAGGCTGTGTTTTTGTATTCTCTTTGAAACATCCGGCTTCATTAATTACAAAGTGGTAACAAGTGAACATAGTTCTTACATAGACAGTAGATCATTATAAACATAATGTGGCATTTTATACTTTCGACTTGAGCTTTAGTTTAATCCGAACAAGAGATTTTATCGTTAAATATCTCAAATCGGCAGAATAAATTTTTTAGAATTATATATATGAATTTCTAACAATCTTTTCTCTTTTAAGTTAATTTTTTTGGTTAAGTTAGGTCCAAGTATCAATCTTAACATGGTATCAAAGCCAAAAACCACCGTTATGTGTTAGACTGTCTTATGAACCAATCAATTATGTCTTGTAAACTCCATGCTGCAGTTGTTCTTTTTTTAGCGTTAATGGGTGCATTAAATATCTCACACGTTTGAATCAAGTCTTTCAGAGTTGTATATATGAACTTGAACAATCATCTCCGTTGAACTAGCTTTTAGGGTTGACTTGTGGACGAATATCAATATTAACATGTATCATACCTAAAAGCAGGTCTTAAGAACCATGCTGGTGGTTGGTACCAATTGCATCTCTACCTTATTTCAACTGCAATTAATATGAGAGGTTAGGCATTTTATGGTGAAAAAGACTTGTTTATTAGCAATGTGCACCTAGGTTTTAATACCAAATTAATACCTCTTGTTATGAATTTAAAACCAAGAATCCAAAACTTAATATTATATATAAAAGTTGGTAATTTTTTAATTTGAAGTTGACACATACTCACCTTTGGATTAATTGTATCTCATCTAGAAAATGGTTGCCTCCAACTTAGAATTCTTACATCTTTTACAAAGTAAGGTCATGGAAGATTATTCAAATTGATGTTAATGGCTATTTTTTAGAATTTTGTATTTTTTAGAATTTTGTATTTATCGACTGGTATCTACTTTTATCAAGTACAAAAATTATAACATATGAAAGAAATAGTTCGAATACATTAAATACAAGAAATGTGAATTGAGAAAGAACAAGATATTTTTCTATAATGGACTTTCGACTAATATTTTGGAAGTACAATAATTCTATATATATATATATATCACAAATTTAAATAATCTTATTGTATATTATTATTTGATACCTCCTTTGAGATTTATGACAATTACGATAAACTCTAAATAAATGTGAAAATAACTACCCTTATTATTACTCATACAAATAATAATTTTTAATGTTTTCATATATTGAAATGTTTCATAAGTTTTTTTAGATTAAATAGAATAGTGTCAATTAAATTATATATACAACAAAAAACCATTTCACAATTTAAAAATAAAATAAGAAATAATACTAAATAAAAGTAATTAAGATGAAAATAATTTGATAGTAATTTTAAATCGAATTTGTCAAATATTAAAAATTTATATTTAGTCGAAATAATTATGATCAAATCTTATATATGATCAAATTAAAATAATCGAAAAACCATTGATTTTTTTTGTATTTTAAATTAAAATAAAATATGATACGAATAAAAATAATTATAGCGAATTCTAAAAGCATAGTTTTGAAAATATTAAAAATTATAATTTATATAAGTAATATTAATAAAAAGGTATATATTGTATGTTTTAGAGTTTTTTGAATTACTTATATTTTCTAGTAAATCAACTTTATTAGATACTAAAACTACGAAAACCTTTTAAGAAAATAATTATGAAAACATTAAAAAATTATAAATAAAATATAAATTTGGAATGTGAGAGATTTCAGGCTTTTTTTATCCATCCATACCTCAACGCAAGCAAGCAACATCAGGATTTCCGCCAACACTGCGCATTAAATTTTGAAGTAAAAAATGATAAAACATATGCTTCAAGAAACTGAATTAGCCTACAATGCTTCAAAGATTACATATATCTTGTAACACCGGGAAGTTAGAAAAAACATGATGCAGAAACTACAATTACACATGCATTATGCATATATGGTCCGAATTGATACCAAAAGTTGGCTACATTAACAAGAATCAAAACTTTTCATCGGGTAAAAAACTCGCTAACCAACGGAGTCAGATAAACTTGGCATGAGATCATGATTGTTTTGAGAGAGCCCCGGCAGCAAATAAAAGATTCCTTCGAGAGAACTGATTTCAAGTGATAAATTAATCGACAGATTTTCAAAAACGAATATGTATTTAAAGAGATAAGATGTGGAGTAGCAAGTTTTACCTGCAAAGCATAGACAGGAGTAGATTTGGTAGGCAAGGTCTTCAGTGATCTTAGCCTGTTGGTGCTTCCACTTTTGCTGCTAGGAAGAGATCACGTGAGGATAATTGGTAATCATCTCTAAAAATTTTGCTTAAAATTAACCCGTGACAAACTTACTTTTCTTCATTTTTGGTCACTTTAGAACTGGCGGCTACGTCCCATATTTTCACTGTGCAATCGGCAGAACCAGATGCTAAAAGTGAACCTTCGCAGCTGAAATAACATTTATCGAAATCCGACCATTTAATGGCATGAAAAAAATGTGTGCCATTTATTTGTGACAAGACCAAAAAAACTAAATGGAATCACAAGATAACTTCCAACCTGAAAGAAAGTGACCATATGCAAGAGTTGTGACCAACCAAAGGGGAAATGCAGCGGCCACTGGCAAGATCCCACATCATTATTGTACCATCTTCATCACCAGATGCCATGTAACGACCGTCAGATGACATTGCTAAAGATAAAATCATACTCCTGTGACCAATAAAAACTCTAACACATTCTCCACTCTGAACGTCCCACAATCGCACTGTTTTGTCGCTAGATCCAGTTGCTATATAGTTGCAATTTGCATGCCATCGCACACACTAGAAGATGGAAAGAAGGTTTTTACAATCAAAATCTTGTGACTACACGAAAATCATATTAACGCGACAAAGAGGAGGGTAAATTACAGTCCCATGATATCTTACAAAAGATGAAATTTACTCCCACAACAATGTCAAAACACGTGAATTCGTGCATATGGTGTTTCACGCATACACCCAATCCAAACACATGGATATACATATTGGAGTGTAGCGTTTTGGGGGAGAGGGGTGTGCATGTTAGAGAATAGGAACTCACATCTACATCAGATAAATGACCTGCCATTATTCGTAAAGGCTGTATTCTGTCCACAGACCAGATCCTTGCCGTCCGATCATGTGAAGCACTAGCAAAATAGTGTCCTACTGGACTAAACTGCACAAGAGAAGCGGTGGAAGTATGACTTGGATGTGTTAACAGGAGGAATAAAATAGAACATGAAAGTATACATTGAATTTGATGAAGTCTTCCCAGACTGTGGCAGGTCAAAGTTCACACACTGTGGAAGTCATCTCCTCGTTTTTGTATATACAATATATCTGAAAATTTAATTCTCTATACGAAGGCCTACTAATGATCAATATGTGAAAGAGGCAATAAAGTCTTTTCATATGCTTCTATCAATTGAGGCTGTTGATGAACCAAGTTATGCAATAAACATATGTTCAACCTTACATTTTTACCTGAACATCCCACACAGGATAATTGTGACCTTTGTAGCAAACAAGATTTGCATTAAAATTCATGCTCCACAATCGAACTGCAATTGAAACCATACTTTTCATTACAGGTGAAGAAAAACGGGATATAAGCATTAGCAAAAGGTATCTTACTTGTTGAATCTGATGACGACGATAGAAGAAAATCTCCAAATGGACTAAACGTGGCTGAATGAACAGGTCCACAATGTCCTCGAAATAAGGTATATGGTCTTTCCCCAGTGTTATTGCTACGTATCTGCCCATTGGGAGCCAACTCATTTTCACCCTGCAAAGAAGCTGATATTACTCGAGTTAACAAGCCCTGGTTCATTAATAAGCATGTGTACCGATCATAGATGTGTTAAAACTGAATAAAAAACAATAAGGTATATTCTAAACTACATTGGTTTCATGGAAGAATGTGAAACTCTTCGCTCAATATCATGCTAAACTCATGCTGAATAAGGAATCTTGAATCATTAACCAAAAGCATGGCAAATCACAAAACATCATTTCTTAGACTGGTGAGATATCAGACTGGGTAAAGTAACCATAAAGTGACACAAGCCTTTCAAATTCAAATGCATAATATGGATGTTAGATTATTTTGTACACCTGTTTGCTTTCCAATTCAGAAAGATCGTTTGGTAAAAGATACTATGCATATTCATTCATCAATCAACATTTTATAATCCAAAATCAAGGACGACCATATAGACATGACTCTTTTTCCCTCAATAAATCGTTATCTTTTACTAAGCATATGAACCATTTCTTTCGACGATTCATCAACCAAATAATTGGTTCCTGCACCATTAATTTTTGTAGAAGTTTCCATAATTATTTCAGCAGAAATTTTTGAACATTTAACTGAGACTAATCCAGGTATAGCATACTAGTTAAATACTAAGTCAATAGGTTGTACACTTCGTATAAAATCTTTCACCAACTTATGACAAACACCAGAATTAAAAATCCAAGAGAAAAAATAAGTGTGACATGAGATATTATTGGTTGAGAATGAAGAGAAACACAAGGAAATCAACTTACAATACTCATTTTGTTGCCCAAGCTTTGCCATGTCCCAAACCTGGAAATTATAGTGACGGGTTACCAAAGCAAGAGCAATAGCGACTACATTACACACAGAAAAGTAAACAACCTTTAACGATGAGTCTGAGAATCCACCAGCTACCAATGACCCATCATTAGATATCGAAGCACAATTCAACCTGTGTGACACACAATACAGTTTTCCAGAAAATAACTATATAATGAAATTACATCTCATCAATTAAGTATAAATCTTCAAAAGAAACAAATATACCCATCATGTGTGTTGATAAAGGTATAAAAGCTGATGGAAGGCAATGCCCCGCCACTCAACTGCACACGGTTCCTTAAGTCATCAAGAATAGAATGTTCCACCTCTGGTGGTCTAAGAAAAAACATAAAAAATAATATAAACAACACTTGTCACACCAAAAACAGCAAATAGCTGTACCTAATTGATAATTCAATATCATTCCCTAAGCAGGACGCAGGTACAGAAGGATGGGTTAATTTAAAATCATAATGTTAATCTTGTTGGGATCTAACTTATTCTTTCTGACAACTGACATTCGGTTGATTAACTCTTACGAGGTAGTATTTTACCCAGGTACATGTCCCTGAATAAGTGAATGGGATTAAACTCCTATTCTGGCAGAGAGATCATCTACCCAGCCAAAACATTTTATACATCAAATATGAAAAACATGTTTTTTTGTAGAAAAGTAACAATCGCCCAAATTTTAAATCATATAATGCACACTGCAATAACATAACAAGTTAGTAGAAAAAAGGAAGTTAACAAATTCTATTAAACTCCATTGTCTTCCTATAACCAATAAATCACCATGAAAAAACAGAAAGGGTACTCTAGAAAATACATTACTGGCAAGGCTAGCTCTGGTTTGACGTGTGGAGCTCCAGATACTGCAGTACTCTCTGAACGAGAAGCCTTCGTTGTTGCACTGCCAGCCTTGTCTTTTTTCAGCTTTTTAAGTGTAGTGGCTTGTTTTCCCCCATCAACAGATTTTTTCTAGAATTGGAGAAGAGTATTTTAAATAGCTAGAGTAAAAGAATCAGCCTACTCAGTATCATAATTAAGTGAACTTTGTGAAACCAAAAAATTGACTACCTTATTCTCCTCCAGTTCCCCCTCCCTCAGTTCTCCATCTGCCTTTTCCGAATCTGCATTGGAAACACCATTCTTCTCCAACTTTTCTTCCAAAGAATCTTCAAGCAACTGTGCAAATTGAAAGGTATAAGAAAGGTAGGAAAATGGAGAAAAAGAGGAAAGACGTTGAAAGAACACATGTATTAAGAAATAAATCGAACTGAAACTAAATCCAGTTCATTGACAATCACATTGCCCAACCACTTGGATTTGTATGATATAACAAACACTACTTCACAAGGAGAATAATAAAATCATTTTCCAAGGATCCAGCCCATTAGAACAGTATCTGTCCCAATTATAAAGACAATAATGCAACCATATTTTGAATAACAAAAAGGACACATAGTGATGAGTAGCAGTTCAACCACGAATTTCTAGAATTAAGACTCCAATCCTTGTAAAAAAAATGCATGGTCTTTTTACATTCTATGCCCACTAGCTAGTGTTTAACTGTTTAAGCCAGCCAAACACAACAACATTATCCTACAAAGCAACAAATGATCTTGCATTTATTGACGAAATAGACATGATTCCTCCTACATGTACAACCAAAAGTATACTAGTAGTAGAATATGATTACAATTTCTTCTATTCTTAAAGAGTCTTGCCAAAAGAGTAACACCAACTACATTATCTTAACTTTGAAAGTTACTTATGAGAACATATCAGAGAATTTTTTCTTGTCGTGATATGACATTCAAAGATGCAATCACCTAAAATTAACTCAGTCAAATTCGTACGGAGAAAAGAAGTGTACATGGACATAAACGTGTGTGTCTGTGTGTCTTAACTGTAACAAATAGACTAACCCCCCAATGGATTTCTTTCTGATTTGTCAAATCAGCTGCATCCTGGCCACTTCCATAAAGTGCAACAAATTCAGTATCATCAGCAATAGAGCTTGGTTGCCCAGGAGAAACTGCCCATTGAATCTTCAAGTTAATATACCCAGGCAAAAAGAGAAATGAAGAAAACGGGATGATAGAGGTAAATATAAATGAATCATGCATTCAGGCATTTGTCGACATCAATTGGTGCCTCAGCCTTCTTTTTTTATTAAAGAGGAGTGCTCTCTTCAGTTCCAGCTAGTGAGTCGATTGCATAGCTCAAGAACCTTTTTGGTGATTATGGAGTCCCATTTCATGAATGAGCTGTATTAAGATTACACAATTATACCTTGAAAGTTGATGTGCTCGTTGATGATTCCAAGCATAGTAATTGATTGAGACTTATGCAAATATTGCAGAAGTAGGTTGTATGAGTACTGTAATTAACAAATGAGAATATTTTCAGTCATATAAGTACAAGATATATATGATCCAGGTGAGAAGTCATTGACTCTCTTCTTCATATCACTCCCAAAACTTCAAAATTCTGAAAAAAAAAGTGTTGGTTCATTACTATAAATCTATCAATAGGACAACTCGAGAAATTTAGTTTAAGCACAAAATCAATATCAGCACCCTTACGATTCATAATTGGTTCTTCATTCCTATGTGGGTAAGACTCTTCCACTTCTCTTACAAATTAGATCACATAAAACTTTAAGAACGCCGTCTCCTTTACTATTGTTTTAAAAACATCTGAATTATTGCAAATTTTACAATTTTCCAGTTCGAACGTTTCAACTTCATAAAAAATTTAGCTGAGACATACAAAAACTACATAGCTTTGTACGCTTCGAAATAATGTAGCTCATAATAGATAAGAATAATATGCATCCATTATGAGAGGTAACAAATTACTTGACATATCTTCATGCTCACTTTGCTTTGTCTTAGGGAACGAGCAAATTCCATTTCCTACAGAAATAAGTAATCTTTTAGACAAGACGGTGTTTGAATACGTCGATTAACGAAATTCAGAAATGATTCTAGGAAAGTGGCTGGACCTCTAGATGTGAAGGAGAAAGAACACCCTCTAATTTTTGGAGGTCACGCGCATGGATCATCTCATGGTCTCCTCGAAAGCTATTAAAAAAAACTCTGGCTGAAAAAGAAAGGAATGGTTGAAGAGGTTACACTGTAAACAGTTTGTGCACACTGTGAAATATAAATGAACACACCTTCTGAAATGTGACCTTTAGCCACAAGATCCATAAACCCATGAATAAATACTGGATACAAAACGCGGACCAACTCATGCTGCACGGTAAACATATATAAGAAAAATAAAGCAAAGTTTGATGCATTTTTGTTTTGAAGCATTTTAGGGACAACATATCATTAATGCACCTAGTACTAGGAAAAAATGAAACAACACCACAGCGCACCAGCACATGGAAATCAATTCAACTATCAACTATTGAAGTCCTATTGATTTAGAATGACACCGAAGGCGAGCAGCCATTCTCAGAAATAACCATTGAGTTTTGTTATTATCACTTCATCAACAAGCTAAAAGAAGAACTTGACCATCAAATAAAGCAAAATGCTTTCAGGCAATGCGCTAACAACTATCTACAAAAACAACTGATAATTACCTGATATTGATCCAACGAACTATAAGCCCAAGACCGAAGTTTGTTGTACCCTTCTTGGTACTGTGCAGGACCATCCACTCTGAAAACCCATCATTAAAACTTATAACCAAACCCAATCACGATACACACAAATAACATTAGCTTAAGCACACACCAAGAAAACATGCTGTCCTCTAGTGTTTCTTTCCAACGTTAATGCCATCATCAAGGTTCCAACCGTGTATAAGTTGAAAAAAAAGGCTCTTTACAGTAATTATACCAAACCTCAAAACTAAAACAAGCAAATTTAAAGAGTTGAATCCTACCTTCTTTCGAAGTAAAAAAAGTAGACATGAAATCAATGAAATTCGATTAAATGAGTAAAAAAGGCGGTAACTTTTGCTCATACTCAGAGAATGCGAGGATTTGCTTGGCAATCTCGGGATCGATTTGTGCATTTGAGGAGTTTTCGCCGCCTTTAGTGTTTTGCTGCTTCTCTTGTTGAAAAGCGAGGCCTGCTTGCTTAAAGCCCCTTCTGTCTAAATAAGCCAGAACCACTTTATCTATTTCTTCTTGATCCATTCTCTCAATCTCTCAATGTTAAGAACCCTAAACCCCAAATTCAGTTTACTCTCCAAGTTTGCCTCTCCCCCGAAGTTATTTGCAAGTGAAGAGGAAGACGATGAAGAACAAGAAGAAGAAGTATTGTTATTTCCAATGCTGAACTTGTTTCTGCCAGACCAGGTTTACCTGTCTTGACAAATTTACCCTCGGTACTGTAACAAGTTTGACTGAAGGAGTGCAAAAATTTTAAATTATCCTTTATTTTTGGAGAAATATAAAAAAAATTAAGATTTTTTTAGTCAATTTATTAAATTTGAAGCTTATGTTTATTCAATTAAATCGATTTTTTTAAGAATTTAATCATATTTTTTTTATAAAAATAATCTAAACCAAATTAATAAGTCGATTTCGCTATACTATTATTATTTATTAATTATTAATATTTAATGAGTTATGAGTTGAAAACAACTAAAATAATTGACTTTAATTCGATTTGGTTCGTTTGGTTTTCGTGAAATTTTTTTCAAGTTGGAATTAATTTTTCAAAAAAATTAAAATGTTGTGATTTATTTTAAACAATTAATAAAAATATTGAATTTATTTAAAAACTCGATTTATTCGATTTAACATACATTTTATAAGAATAATCAAAATCATATCTAATTTTTTTAATTTAATTAATAATACTAAAATACATTTTAATTTAATTAAAAGTAACGTAATTCACATGTGATGTATGTATATATATAATTTTCGATTTTTTCATATCTAATTTTGATAATATTATTATTTAAAATTTTAAAATTTTTAATATTAATTTATTTTATATGATTATTGATAATATAAAGTTTTTATTTATTTAAACAATATAAAAAATAGTGATATTCACAATATAAAAGAAAATAAAAAATTGTCGGGGTTTAATTTATTTTTTATTTCATTTAAATTAATTTAAAAACCCTCCAATTGATGTCCATGTAACAAGCGATCCGAAAATCGAAGAAAAGACGGCACGGCCACGAGAAGGACGAGCTAAAACCTCGGCGCCGCCGTGCGATGCGAACACCCGCCGCAGTCAGAAGTTTTGGAGTATTATTTGTCTTCTTTTTGTACTAATCCATTCGATTCCCATTCTTACAAACGCCTAAGGTATCCAGATCTCAAGCTCGCTTTACGAATTATTTAAATGGCGAAGGGAAATGATGCGGCCTCTATGGAGATCGACGATCAGAGTTCATCCCCATCTGATCAAACTAATAACCCCAAATTCTCCATTAATGGTATTTTTGACCTTTTGTTAAGTTAATTTGTTTTTGCTTCGGCGTGGAAGAATTTTATATTTTTAAGGGGATTTGCAGTGTTGCAGCTACTGAAATCGGCTCAAATGCAGCATGGATTACGCTTTGGTGATTATACCCGATACAGGTATAATTCATGATATGTGCATTGTTTGATTTATGTGTAATTCTGCATGCGTGTGGTACGTGCTTTTTTATTTTGAATGTGTGAGGAGACTTTTGTTGGGAATAGGTTAAGAAAGTTTTAATATTTTATCTTTGTGCTGGAATTGGCCCCATTTTGATTGTGATATTTATGCCAATTGAATTTTTAGGAGGTACTGCACTGCACGTTTGAGAAGGTTGTACAAGTCACTGAAATTCACTCATGGCCGTGGGAAATATACAAAGAGAGCTATTACGGTAGCTATAGTCACTGATGTCAGGTAGGTATTTTACGGGCATGTGTTTTCTTCTTGTTTGTGCCAGTATCTTTACTTGGCTGAACATAGGCTGGGGATTCTTCTTCTTTGTTCCTTACAAGAGAACGTTGGTTGTTTACCTGAGGTGCAAAATATGCATGCTGGTCTGTGAATTGTGATGCTTTTCTCCATTTTGCTAAAAGTTCACAGGTTTCTAAATTTATGAAGGGTGAGGAATGAGATTTTTATCCCCCACAAAAAGTATTGATTGTTTAGTCATATCTACTGCCACAAGGATATGCCAATTAGATAGATTGATGCTCGTGAAATCAAAGCAGGTTTCTCCATTTGGTACTGTATACTGCTGAAAGAGCATGGAGCTATGCAATGGAAAAGAAAACGTTACCGGATGGTCCAAATGCACGTCAAAGGTGTTACCTCATTGGTAGACTGAGGAAGGCAGTGAAATGGGCTACCCTTTTCCAAGAGTTGTGCTCCATCAAGGGAGATTCTAGGACCTCTCTTGAAGCAGAGGTTTGAACCCATGAGTTTCTAAGGCTTTAAGTATTGGTATATGGTGTGCTACAACTGAAAACATTTTACTGACTTTACATCGACCAACAAATTTCATTCTTTTTCTAGCACACCGTTACTTTTTTAGTGCTCTCTTATGATAACTTTCCTTTTTCTTATTCATGAACTTAAAATAGATACCTGCTTTTTAGCCTCTGTAAAATGGTGAAACAGTATTTATATAATGTTGAAAAAACTAAAAAGAATGTATTGTCCGTGTTGTGGTCTCTCCTTGAAAAGTTGAAATTGCTCATGTAGCTATATTGAAGCAATCTGAGGTATAAAAGTGGATATGAGAATGTTCATTCATCAACAAGCACCAAGTGATTTATTTGAGATGCAGTCTTTTGGTAAAACATATCCAAGTTGTCTCTTTATAACATTATAATTATAATTGCCATTATGCCAATTAAATAATGATGTATTGGGCACGATATGTTCACAGAGCTACTTAGCAGCATGTTATGTCGGTGTGTCATTGTCATCTTTGTTGTCAGCATCTCGAGGGATTCCAAAATATTTGATAATTATCTTTCATTTGTTGTATTAATGCCTTAAGTCACAAATTTTGCTCATATTCCGGGACCGGGGATCACCACTTACAAAATATGAGATTTCTGGTAGAGCTGATTGTGATCCTAATTTTTAGGCCTATGCTTCGTATATGAAAGGGAATTTGTTATTTGAACAAGATCGGAACTGGGACATTGCACTGAAGAGTTTCAAAAGTGCCAGGTACATTCTAGTTCTAGTCTTAAAGTATGTAACTTTCCCATGATATGTAAAACAGGCAAACAGTAGGGTTAGTTTTCTTCAACTTGTGCAAATATGGTAGTCAACTCTACAAGTAATTATGTTCTTTCTCGTTTCTTTATTCTTTTATATTTTTTGTCAATCGGTTTAAACTACTCAACTATATAGTAATTTTGTTCTTTCTTACTTCCTTATTCTTTCATATTCTTTGTCTATCGGTTTAAGCTATTTCTAGAAACTTCAGTGGTCCTGATTTGTACTCGTTGTGTTCGCATAACTTAATCAATTTTAATAGGGCGGTTTATGAGGAACTTGGCAAGTATGGAGATGTAGACACTCAAGTTCTATGCCGTGAGCGGGTTGAGGAGCTTGAGCCTAATATACGATATTGCATGCACAAAATTGGGGAATCAAATTTTCAAACTTCTGAACTTGTCCAGATAGGAGAAATGGAGGGGCCTGCTCTGGATCTTTTTAAATCCAAACTGGAGGTTAGTGTTACTTCTTTCCTTAGTTTAGTTTTCTTGTTACACAACGTTTACTAAGAATGGATAATGCAATACATGATACATGGGTATGCGTTTATTAGTTTATTTGGTTGCCTGTGGCAGGCTGTCATGGCTGAAGCTCGATCTCAGCAGGCTGCATCTATGACAGAATTTCATTGGCTCGGTCACAGATTTCCTATTTCAAATGCAAAGACTCGTGTTTCCATACTTAAAGGTCAGATTTTACCCTTAAAAAAACCCCTATATTCTTGCGTGAAACAGGTCTAAATCTCTGTCTATGTATTGCAAATTTGATCAGCCCGAGAGTTGGAGAAAGATATCAATGGTCCAACAGCAGATTCACTTCCTGGGGAGAAAAAGCTTGCCGTATTTGACAAAATTTTTGCTGCCTATAATGAAGCCAGGAGCTGCATAAGAAACGACTTGGTAAGAAGCGCTTATGGTTATGAGAAATTATGGTTGTTTAGTCTTTGATTTTTTTGTAACACCTTTGTACAAAAAATCAGAGAGTTATTTGAAAAAGGAAGAGATGATTATTTCTGACAGTTTGTCTAGGGGGTTTTGGTTTTGTCAGGGATTTGCTTTTCAACTGTCAATTCACTTTGAGGAGTCTGATTCGTGTATTTTGATTGCAATAGGCTACTGCAGGTAATACCGAGAACATGAGGGATGATCTTAGCGGCCTTGATAAAGCAATCGGTGCTGTTTTAGGACAGCGAACAATTGAACGAAATCAGCTGTTGGTGACCTTGGCGAAAAATAAACTCAGTAAGAGTAGGGATGACAAAAGTGAAAAAGTCACAAAGCCTGAAGAGCTTGTCCGGTTGTACGATCTCCTTTTACAGGTAATGACTTTTTTTATCGTCTTGCTAATTTTTATTTTGATATTCATTGCACCGTCGTTCTTAAAACTTAGGCTAACAAGCATAATTTTATTCCACTGTATGACCTATTCTTGACGAAGATATAGTAAATGCTTCTGATTCTGTTAGAATACCGCCGACCTTACGGATTTGGTTAGTTCGGGAAGAGATAGGAGAGCCGAAGAAGTTAACTTCGCTGAGGAATGTGAACTCAAAAGTTTTGTATTCCGAGCTGAAAGGTTTTCCCCTGGTCTCATTTGGTTTTTCCCCTTTTGCTATTTTGCTTCTATTCTGCTCGACTCCAGTCTTTGAACTATTCTTCTCATACTCCGTTAATTTACGTTTTGTTTCTTAATGTCCTAAAGGAGGACTTATTTACCAACTTATTGCAGGTGCTTTTACTTAGCTAAATCCTACAGCTCGGCTGGAAAGAGGGCAGAAGCATATGCTTTATACTGCCGAGCTCGATCTCTGGCTGATACTGCTCTTAAGAAGCTTCAGAGTTCAAAAAATATTGATCAGGTATGCCAAGCGTTTTATTCTTCACCATGAAACATCCTTAAGCTTGCTTCCAGTAGATTTCCTGCCACCAATGCTTTAATCCTGCTGTCACTTGCATGGGAAGGGTTAATTCATATTGTTCATGTGGTATTCCAGTTTACCACACCATAGTCTCTGAAATAAATTGTTTTCGTATAGAGCTTGTGAGTTGGTAATGCTCCACTTCACAGAAATGCCCCTTTTGACCTTCTACTCGACTCATTTCTTGATTATCTTTAGGTCACTGTCAAGGATTTGAAGGTTCTTTACGATGATTGTCGAGCCAACAGTTGTGTAGAGCATGCAAATGGGGTTATGGAGGAGGAGAAGGTTCCAGAGAATCTTTCAAAAAAGATTTCGAATATATCATTAACCGGAAATCATAACAAGGTATTACTCGCAGGTTTTTCCTTTTGTTTCTAAAATTGCACTATGTGCTTATAAGCTTATCTGTGTGTTTGCCTTAGGTAGAGAAACTGCTCATGGATAAATTGGACTCCTATGAATCGGCTGTTGGTGATCCTGCCACAAAGTCAATACCTCACATTGAAACTTTCCCGCCTGTCTTTCAAGCGGTTCCTCGTAATCCCATTGTTCTTGATCTCGCCTATAATTTAATCGACTTCCCATCACTTGAAAACCGTATGAAGAAAGACAACAAAAAGGGTTTTATCAGCAGGCTTTGGAGATGAAATCGCTAAGGTCGCTGTGAAACTTATGAGCTCGATGACAGATTTTGGCAGTTTTGCTCATGTAGTGCATTCCAACTTGCATATTTTTTTCGTGTTTGCATTCCAACTTACACATCTTTTCGTGTTTTGAAGGTTGAAACTTTTTTTCACAAACTTGGTCGGTGAACTGGGATAGAACAATTTACTGAAATTGAGAAATAGGAAGATTTTATCTGAAATGCATCTAATTTTTGCTGCAGAAATCCTTTATGTCATATTCCCCACCTTGGTCACCTCTTAGTCACTGAAATATATGATAGGCAGATGGCAAGATTTCCAGTTTAGAGGAAAGGGTTTGAACAAGGAAAGCAATTGCCTATGATTAGCTTTAAAGCAATTATCTTGATTTATAAGAAGCTTGTGTAACACAATCTGGTTCGTTCGTTTGATGTGATGATGAATGATTATTATTTGACGATATCTTATTTGATTTTATTTTGTAAGATAAGAAATAAAAGAGGATAATTACCCAGTAAACATATGACAAATATGTATGACAAGTCTATCATATTTGTACCATTAAGTCAGTAATTCAATATCTTAGCATGTTATTTGAAATTTTACTTTGGAACTTAGATAATGAATCGAGGGTGACAAAATTTCATTCGAGATAGTTAAGACAAGAAGATTTTTGTTGATATCCTCTACTATTTAGAAAGGCCATGGCCCCTCTTCGATCTCTTTGTAGTATAAAATCATCGACAATAAAGCTAAGGACAACTCATCTACAAACACTCACATGCTACTAAATATGGTCCCCTTTTCCATTTTGTTACACACTTTAATATTTATATGATCTACTCAAATTTTGTAGCCACCAAAAATCTTCAATGATTCGACTACACAAAGCTTGAGCTCCAACTTTTAATTTGAATATAAGATTGCAACTTTTGTTATGATTATGATTATAATTGTTCTGGGGATGAATATTGGTAAAAGATTCGATATAAATAATTTTATATATGTGTATCTTTTGACCATAATGGAAGAGACTGTGATTATGTTTGGACAAATACTTTGAAAATATTTTTAGTGTTGTATAAGTCAAAAAAAACTTAAAATTTGTATCTGGGTAAGATTTTTGTAAAATATTTTTTTACAAATATTTTTAAAAAATTGTTTTCCAAATATAGTTTTTAAAGAATAATTGAGAAATATTTTTTTTATGATTTTAGAGATGAAGGTAATGATGGAATCAAAACATATTACTTTTTAATTGTAATTCTTTTCCCTAAAATAGTTGTCCAAACGCATATATCATTTTTTTTTTTGCTATAATGTAATTGTGATTAACCAAAATGGCTTACAAATTCATAAATGTATACTTCAAATTTGTATAGTTCCGCGATAAGCTTTCGGTTTTATACATCTATTTTTTCCCATTTTGCTAAGTGTTGGTCGAGAATTATGAATGTATATACATACTTGTTCAACATGGTAATACAATATTGTTTATTTTAAATGACATAAACAATGATCCCTTTATTTGAAATTTTGATAAGAATGAATCAGAACTCAAATAATTATCCACACACACGTGTGTGTGTTTCTTGATTTGTTTTCTTTTACATGTAAGTTGTGCATGGTCCCTTGGGCCATTAATGGTATACTCCCAACGATGGGTTAGTTGCCACACATTAACTCATAAACAACACAATGCATTATTTAACATTATATATATATATAGGCATAGCTATTCATTATAACACCAAAACTTATGTGACAGTGTGACACGATCTCACGGGTCAATTTTGTGAGACATATATTTTATTTGGTTAGTCAATGAAAATTTATTAGTTTTTATTATAAAATGGGCAGGATTGACTTGTTTCACGAATAAAGATCTGTGAGACCGTCTCACAAGATATCTACTCTCAATAGAAAGGATTGATCAGACAATGGGTGATAAAAAGATGTGATGAAGAAGAGCTATTTTCTTTAAGTAGTCACTTGTGCAACCAGTCAATCATGTTCATATTTATAATAATAAGTAATATTTTTTTACATAAAAATTAATATTCTTCATGAGTGACTCAAATAAAAATATGTTTTTCACGAAATTGATTTGGGAAAGCGTCTCACAAAATTTTTTGTGACTTTCTTTTACATATTTACACAACAAAATCATACCTAGATTTGAGAATACAAGTTTTGTTTCATTTAAGTGAACAAAATTTTTTTTTTTAAAATCCAAATTCTTAGATGCATTGGTTGATGGGACTTGAGAGTTATGTCCATTGGTGTGGCGCAAATGTTACTCCTTATTTTGTGGATCTTGTACAATGTCCAAATACTTCAATTCATATAATAATAATAAAAAAATATTATTAAAAAAACCCAAACATCTGCCTATTTGGCAACATATTTAATAAACAATAATTTTTTTATTTAAAAAATTTATAGCCATGCACACCGTTCTAACAGATACTAGATAAAGACAACCAATCCATTTAGTTTTGATAGCCCTAAGATTCAACTGTCACGTTCTGAATATGCAATCTTTTAAGCTAGATGAAAATGTTTATTACAACATCAATAAACTCAAATCTAAGGATGTGTCCTTGTTTTAGTAGGGTTTTTTTTTTTTTTTTCACTTTTCAGATCCAGATTGTCTCTGATACTTGTAGTACATGTTAATTGTAGTTGGATAAAATATATGGGAGTTGCATATATGGGCTTGGACAATTATCCTCATTGAGTTAGTTTTTGGAGTTCAGTTAGGTTCAAGTTTCAATCTTAACATGATATCAGAGTTCAATTTTCACTGTTATATTTTGGATTGCCTATAGTTGGGCTACTCATTCTTCACATAATTGGGTTATTCATAAACTCCATACTCCAAATGTTCATTCTTGAGCGTGGGAGTGATTGTATTAGTTGTCTCACACATGTTGGATAAAATCTCTGAAAGTTGCATATATGGGATTGGATAATTCTCCCCTCTTGAGTTAGCTTTTAGGGTTGAATTAGGTCCAAGTTTTAATCTTAACATTATCATTCAGTTTTTTGTATGAGATGATCGAATATGATGTAAATGTGCAATATAAGTGACAAATTTTTTTATAGATTATGCAATGTGATTAATTATATGGTAATTTGTGGTGCATGTTGAATGAGAGTTGAACGATATAACTATTTAGTTGGATGGAATAGACAAGTATTTAATTTCATTTACATCTTATGTACTTTGAAAATTCCCATTAAATCAGATTATATATAAAGTGGCTAAAATTTATTATTTGCCTAACAATCTCCCTATGATGTCGAAACCAAATAGAGATACTAATAAAGAAACAGAACTTTAATGCCTTTTTTAGTATTTTTTTTATTTTTTAAATCAAAATATTCGCAAAAAAGTGATACAATTCCCTTCATCGTACCCATTTCTCAGTTTGCTGATCGGTTTTTTTTTTTTTTTAAATTCATTGATTAAGGGATTAAAATAATTATATTTTTTCACTTTTTTTCTCCTAATATTTGTTCGTCCTCTTAAAAAAAATTTCCTCCTAAACCTCTATTTTCTGACTCAATCCTTGATGATGATCTTATTTTTGTTGGATTTCATCTATCTGGGCACGGGCGGAGCCCTGTGTACCGCCCGGACGACTTGGTTTTTTCGATATTTTTTATATATAAAATTTTGTCTTATTTTCTGATAGTCGAGGACTCCATTTGTCAATATTAACTCAATCATAGTTTAAAAAATTCTAACTTAAGTAAAAATGAAAACCCAGCTCCATCACTGTATCTGGATGTCAGGTAAAGCCAACAAATCTCCGACCGTGGACAAAACAAAAGTCCAGAATATGTGTAATGTATATATTATATATTATGTATCTTATCCTAACACCCCAATTATTATATTTTTATAATTATAATAATGACAGAAGATTCCATAAGTAGACACATCACAATCCATGTCTGTATATTGTTCATCATTACCTTGTATTTATCACACCTAATCAACTTTAAATTGTCCCCCTAATCCTATCATTTTGCTAATCTCTTCTTAAACATGGGTTGGTGTCAGAAAGGACGAGATTGAGACTTGTGAGATTCTTTAATTAAATTGCCTATATATATCAATTTTTTGTATAAAATTGTTCACTTGATTAAAATTTATGTATTTAAAAATTATCCAAACATGGCAAAAGTGCATTTGAATGAAAGATTTCAAATCCAAATTTACCAAACTTATTCTGTCCAAGTATCCACCCTCGACTTATTAGTTATTTGGTTGAATTTAAGCCGTGAAATTCGAATTAATTTTTTGAGTTTTTACATTTCAAAATTCTCATATTTCTAATCTCAATCATTAATTCGTAAAATTTAAGGAAATTTATTGTCGGTTACAGACATATTATTCATTAAATTATAAAAATTCAACGTATGATATGCAATAAATCCTTCGAATAATTAATGTTTGAATGATCGAGCAAATTAAATCCCGTTGAGTTCGTTGTTTCCTATAATCCGCTTACCTTGGTAAAATGCTTCTGTAATTATATATATCTTGGAAAAAAAATTCGAAACCCATAAAAATAAACCACAAATCAAGAACAATATTTAATTTTCTGCATCAAACAAAAATGGCAGACAAGCTGTTCTTTTTCCTGAAATCATCATTTCTTGTTCTTCTCCATGCATGCTTATTCACAGCAACACATGCCACGCTTCTCGAAACAGAATGCAACAAAGCTACAGATCCAGAGTTCTGCCTCAACGTATTCGGGTCGGATCCCGCCACCCGCGCCGCCTCTTCCTTGGTCGGGCTGGCTCAGATAGGCATTGCTAAAGCCACGAGCCAAGCCGAAAAAACCAGGGCAGATATCAACATGCGATTGTTTTTCTCGACGGAGCCGAAAGAGAGGGACGTGCTGAGCCAATGCGTGCATGTGTACAACGGCGCATTGGCCGCGCTGAAGGTAGCGCCATTTTCCCTGAGAAGAAAACTGTACAGTGACCTGTTTCTGCGGGCGACCATGGCGCAAACTGCGGTTACTCGATGCGAGAAGACGTATATCGAGAACTCGTTGCCGTGTCCGTTCACCAGAGCTAATGTGCAGTTGGAGGACTTATGTGATATTATTAAGGTGGTGGCTAATGATTTATACGTAGGAGGGTGATTATATATTTATTTTTTTAAAAAAAAATTGTTATTCTATTTTGTCACGTCTTAATTATATATATTTTAATTTCTAACAATTTTATTTATTTTTTATCGAAAATATTGAGTCACGTCAATCCAATATCGACACTATGTCAAGACCACATCGATGTCACATTAATATCATGGAGAAAAAAAACTAAATATACACACACAAAAAACAAAACAAAACAAAGATACAAATTTAGAATAAAGTTTAATAATATAGAAAATCAAAAATGAAATTTTTCGTTAAAAAAATAGAATTAAATTATTGGATTTTATTTTACATCCATTTAATTTTTTAAAAGTCAAATAATTTAAACCAATATTTTGTTTGTCATATATTCTCACTTGGAGATTTATAGTTGAATGAGTCATAACCTTCTATGGAAAATTTCATGATGCCGGAGTTAAATTTTCTATACCAATATTCTATTAAACGAGTATTTAGTTTATCCAGTGCAGTTTATTTCATAAGCATGGTTTTCACGTTATTATGTTAGTCTAAGATTTACCCAATACGAATCGAAAGATAGGACTATGAGTTTCATGGTCATAAAAATAATAAAAAGGACAAAAATGATAAAATAAAGAAAATATGTTCATGAGGTAATATAATGGTAGTATCTTCACGCTATATCCAATACGTGAGATTCATATATTGTTACGGATCTCACTTGTCCAAATAAACGTTAAACCCTTTGATTTTATATATTTTTAATTAAAATCAATATCTCATGTTTTTTTAAAAAATGTTCTTGTTTTAGTTCTGCATCAAATTATATAGCTTAAATTTAGGTTAGATGCATAAACTCAGCATCCATTTAGCTTTCTTATCATATACAATATATTACATAAATGTTTCCTTTTTTATGTATCCATGAAGACATGTTTCACGATGAGAATCGACAACAATTAATCTATTATTTCAAGTTTAGCTATAAAATAATAGTACGATGATGTTGGAATTAATAAGAAACAAATATCGATCCATGCAGTTCAGATTTCTCAACTCTTGGTTGATTCTAGACGATTATAAACTCTTTTTGTTCGACGTATTTAACAATATTTTTGTTTTTGTGTATAGATCAACGAATCAAATCGTTTGTATCGTAATAAGAGCGACTAATTCAATGTCTGATCGAGAGGAGAAGACAGAAGCGCCTCCTACACCTTAATTTATGATGTATATTGATACTCACGGGAAATTTAGGGTCCGATTCCGGCGAGTGTCACAAATCCAGACGCAGGTTTGAAATTGTACTGAGCCTGAAATCACAAATAAAACCGTTAGAAGGGGGCCGGGAGGGTGTCCTGGCGTAGCCCCTCCGACGCTCAAGTCAGAGACTGAGGATATATGGGGGGAGCAGCTAAGGGTGCTGCTGAAAACAATATAGTGAATAATCCAACTGAACGCTCAAACCTGGTATTTATAGGGGGATGCCTGGGCTTGTCATGGGCCCTTTACCTGTGGGCCCTAGATATGGGCCGGATCTTGATGGGCTCATCCATGGGGTATCACCAGTCTCCCCCTCCCGAGTCGAACTGAATCGTAGGTTCAAAGTTCGATTAATTGTGATGTCCTTGGTTTATCGGCGATGAGGACGTACCGTGCCAGGAAAATTAATTTCGTTTGTCGTTAACGAATGATGTTACCACTGCGAAAATTACGGGGATCAACGCCCCCAAAAGCTCTTCAGAAACAAGCAATCGCAAGGGTGAGGCCGTGCAATTTTCCTGCTGTTCGTCGGTCTCCAAAGATTTGGAAACAAATCAAATCGTAATCCTGCTTTGAAGGGAAAGATATCAAATCAATTCGCAATCTTGATTTGAAAGGAAAGATTTGGTCGTGCTTCCCCTATAAATAGAGGTCGCCTTCTCCTTTCATTCTCACTTCTCCCACAAAAATTTCCTCTCCAATTCACTCACCAGCTCTCCCCTGCCCACGCTTCACCTGCGCGTTAACCTTAGCGCCGCTTCACAATCACCCTACCGTCACCTTCGCCCGCAGCTCCGGCCGCCATCTCGCCCAACAGCTCTCACGTGCACCTTAGACATCGCCTGGCTCGAGCTCAGCGCCCGCCTAAGCCCTCAACGCGCAACCTCGCCCCCAGCAGCCCTGCCCTCTGCCACGCTCGCCTCACCGCCCCCGCCACGCTCGCCTCGCCGCACGAGCCCTCAGCACGCCCGGCAGCGCACGCTCGCCCACACGCGCGTTCGCCCAGCGCGCCTCGCCCGCGCCTCTGCTCGCCTCGCCGAGCCTGCTGCGCTCGCCCGGCGCGCCCCTCGCCCCGCACGAGCGCTCGCCCAGCGCGCCACTGCCCATCGCTCCTCTCCCGCCCAACAGCTCGCCCATCGCGCCTCCCCGCGCGCGCCCCTGCCAGCACGCCCTGCCCACCTCTCGCCCCGCACGAGCGCTCGTCTCGCCGCCCCCGCCACGCTCGCCCCGCCGCCCGCGCACGCTCGCCTCGCCGCCAGAGCCCTCAGCACTCCCGGCAGCTCACGCTCGCCCGGCGCGCCACTGCCCATCGCTCCTCTCCCGCCCAAGAGCTCGCCCATCGCGCCTCCCCGCGCGCGCCCCTGCCAGCACGCCCTGCGCACCTCTCGCCCCGCACGAGCGCTCGTCTCGCCGCCCCCGCCGCCCGCGTCACGCTCGCCTCGCCGCCCGAGCCCTCAGCACTCCCGACAGCTCACGCTCTCCCGGCGTGCCTTGCCCGCACGAGCGCTCGCCCAGCGTGCCACTGCCCAGCGCACCTCGCCCGCGCCTCTGCGCTCGCCCGGCGCGCCCCTTGCCCCGCACGAGCGCTCGCCCAGCGCGCCTCCCCGCTGCCGCCCCTGCCAGCACGCCCGCCCGCGCGCTCCCTCGCCGCTCGTCACCCCTGCCAGCACGCGCACGCTCGCCCGAGCTCATCACTTGTTCGTTCTTGCGGTCCTATCTCTTGAGTATTTTTCCGCGCCTTACCCGGGTCAGTTCTCTCCTTGTCTTGTTAGAATATCTTTAATACTTATGTATTCTTCCAATTCCGAGTCTAGTTCCTCGAGTGGTTCCGAGAGGTCCAGCGGGTCTAGTGAATCTAGTGAGTCTAGCCAGAGTAGAGTTTCCATAGCTGATCCTGAATTTACCCTCGATTTCCATGAGGAGGAAGTCAACACCCGCAGTCGTCCTGGTAATGAAGTTCGTCACGTGACCCAACAAATGAACCTATCTGACGCAGATAACTTATGGTACGGTCACTTGTCATCCCACATCCCTCCTGGTCGTGCGTCAAAACTTAGGACTTTGTGGCACATTCCTTCTTCTCACCAGATTATCATTCCTAGTCCAGAGGACCGGCCCTATTTAGCCCCCAAGGGCTATTATACCTTCTTTCGGCATCATTTTGATGCCGGTCTTCGTTTCCCCCTGTGCGATTTTTTCCAAGAGTTGAGCAAGCACTATCAGGTGCATTTAGGTTTACTGACGCCCAATGCTTTCCGTTTAATAAGTTGTTTCGTTGTGTTACTCAGGGCCTTAGATCTCCCTTTGAGCTGCACCACTTTTTCCTACTTCCTAGTTCTGTCCAGATCAAAAGAGGGACCTTTTTATGTGACCTCCCGGTCCAGCCACAAACTTTTCGATGGGGCCCCCAGTCATGTGAAGGACTGGCAAAAATATTACTTCTTTATCCAGCCTCTTAAGGAATTAACTTGCTTTACGGATTGGTACCCTACTTTCACTAAGCCCGACCTGTCCAAGGATTATAAGAAAGATAAGGAGTATCTGCAGATAATGAGTGTGTTAGGAGAGCGATGTTTTAGTATTCCACAACTCCTGTCTGAAGATCTTCTGTGCTACGCCGGGTTAAGTCCCGCGAAAATTAAGCTGAAGGAGAATGCTGGTAGATACTCTCATTTTTTATGTTTCTCGTTTTTCCTTTTATTTATTACGTTACTTGATAACAGTCTCATCTGGTTCATTGTCTTTGCTTGCAGGTACTAGAGTTATGAATGCTCTATTTCTCCGTGAAATTGCAAAGAAGAAGACTGAGGGTTCATCATCAGTACCTCAGAATTCAGTTGCCTCAGCACTCAAGACGGGGATGAAGGGAACATGCTCTACCACCGTGACAAAACCCGCTGGCCTGCCCACCCCGGCAAAGAAGAAGAAGACAGGCTCCTCCTCTTCCACTCAGGAGCCAGCCTCCTCCCCACTTCCTCAGGCTGAATCACATCCTCCATCTGGCAAAAAAAAGACATCTGCCGACGCTGGCCCGTCCGTTCCACAGAAGAGCAAGCGCAAGATTTCTGAGATCTCGGCCACAACGGCCTCCTCTCCGGAAGCACCCGAGTCGGATGATGGGCCTATCACCGGGCCGAGTCTACACCCTTTATACACGCCGGAGTCGGTCATCGTTGGTCGAGGTCCTTCTCATTTAGCTCGGAAGATATTGTATCAGCTTCCTTCCCACGCAGATGCGACGTTCATGAGTTCACTGGGATGGTCTGATCTTACCCGCCGGACATGCAGCAGTATCGCTGAGGTATACTTTTCATTCCAGATTCTAGACTGATATTCAATATATGCTTGCTTTTCTTGTCGTCTTTTCACTCTTATCTATCTTACTCAGGGCATGATGTACTTAGGGGAGCTTGTGGAGCGTGCCAATGCTACCCGGTCCAGCGCTTGCCATGACTTACGCGAAAGTAAGGCTCTTTGCGACCAACTCCAGGCGACCCTAGATGAAGCGAAAGCGACACAAGTTAAGGAGCTTTCCGAGTCCCAAGCTCAATGTGGCGAGCTCTTGAAGGAGAAACAGGAGCTTCAGCGACTGATAGAGGACCACGCAAAAGAGAACCAGAAGCTGAAGGAGGAGTTAAAGAATTCGCGAGCTGAACTTAAAGACGCCAAGGCGCGACATGCTGCAGAAGCGTCCTCCTTCAAAGAAGACTTTCTCAAATCTGAAGAATTCGTTGAGATCTGTGGCCCGAGAGCTTTTCACTACTTGGAGGTGCGTTTTGAAGGTGCAGTTGATCTTTTCAAGGCTCAAGGCTACCCTCCAGCCGACGCTCCCACTGATTTTATTAGCCTTGAGGACTTTGTAGCGAGTCTCCCTCCTGATCTCTAGACCATGTTTTTTTTAAAAAAAAACTTGTGTTATTTTCTCCTTTATGCAGATACTGTAGGCCTTCGGGCCATATTCTGTTACTTTCTGCACTGCTTTACTTTCCGTAGTATTATGCAACCTTTGTGAGGTTTACATTTGGTTATTTCTTTTTGCGCACTTTTGGCATGTACGAACTTGTTTTCTGTCGTATTGAGTATTTTGCGTTCGCATTCACTGCTTCTTTTTAATTTATCTCTGTTGCCTTTAAATCACTAGGGTGAATAAAATCGACAGGGTATGAACTCCTCTGCTAGGTGATATCTTAGCAGGAGATTGAAAATTCAACACCACCACCCTCTAATTCCTCTACTAGGTGATGTCTTAGTAGGAAAATAAAATTTTTCTCCTGCACGCTACTCCTCTACTAGGCGACGCCTTAGTAGGAAAATTAAATTTTTCTCATGCACTCTGCTCCTCTACTAGGCGATTGCCTTAGTAAGAAAATGAAATTTCTCCTGCCCTCTGCTCCTCTACTAGGCGATGCCTTAGTAGGAAAATTTAACTTTTCTCCTGCCCCAACTCCGCTCCTCTACTAGGCGATGCCTTAGCAGGAAAATTTAATTTTTCTCACCCACGCTGCTCCTCTACTAGGCGATGCCTTAGTAGCAAAATTTAACTTTTCTCCTGCCCCAACTCGGCTCCTCTACTAGGCGATGCCTTAGCAGGAAAACTTAACTTTTCTCCTGCCCCAACTCTGCTCCTCTACTAGGCTATGCCTTAGTAGGAAAATTTAATTTTTCTCATCCACGTTACTCCTCTACTAGGCGATGCCTTAGTAGAAACATTTAACTTTTCTCCTGCCCCAACTCTGCTCCTCTACTAGGCAATGCTTTAGCAGGAAAATTTAATTTTTCTCACCCACGCTACTCCTCTACTAGGCGATGCCTTAGTAGGAAAATTTATCTTTTCTCCTGCCCCCACTCTGCTTCTCTACTAGGCCATGCCTTAGTAGGAAAATTTAATTTTTCTCACCCACGCTACTCCTCTACTGGGCGATGCCTTAGTAGGAAAATTTAACTTTTCTCCGGCCCCAACTCTGCTCCTCTACTAGGCGATGCCTTAGCAGGAAAATTTAACTTTTCTCCTGCCCCAACTCTCCTTCTCTACTAGGCGATGCCTTAGTAGGAAAATTTAACTTTTCTCCGGCCCCAACACTGCTCCTCTACGAGGCGATGCCTTAGTAGGAAAATTTATTTTTTCTCACCCTCCCAATGCAACAACTTTCATGAATTGAAAAGAAGAACTTGATTTTATTGAATTCCCACGGATTACATAGGAAAATTCAGAAAATAAAATACATCAACGATAGAATCAAGAATAATACTTCCTAAGGTGATAAGCATTCCAAGGCCTCTTCAAAGCCTTGCCTTGTGCATTCTCCAAGTAATACGCTCCAGAGCTCAGCCTCTCGATCACTTTGAAGGGACCCTCCCACTTTGGGTCCAACTTTCCTCTCTGCTATTCTGGCACCTTCCTCAGGACCAAGTCACCTACCTGGAAGTTTCTCTGAACGACCCTCCGATTATAAGACTGTGCAATACGGTTCTTATAAGCTTCCATGTGAATGCTGGCAGCCTCTCTCTTTTCTTCCAGAAGATCAAGGTTAGTGGCGCGTCTCGCACCATTGTCTTCGTCATAAAACATTATTCTTGCTGATTCCAACCCAATCTCAGCTGGGAGCACTGCCTCATTACCATAGACCAAACTGAAAGAAGTTTCTTTGGTTCCTTCTCTTGGGGTGGTTCGGTATGCCCATAAGACACTTGGTAGCTCATCAACCCAATTTCCCTTAGCATTGCCAAGTCGAACTTTCAGACCCTGCACCAGCGTCCGATTAGTCACCTCCACCTGCCCATTACTCTGCGGGTAAGCTACAGATGTAAAAACTTGTTGGATCTTCATCTCTTTACACCAAGCTTGGATCTTAGCCCCTTGGAACTGTCTCTCATTATCAGATATCAATCTTCTAGGCACCCCATATCTGCACACTATATTCTTCCATAAGAATTTCAGAACGTCACTCTCAGTGATTCTTGCCAACGGCTCTGCTTCCACCCATTTCGAGAAATAGTCAACTGCCACCAATAAGAACTTTTTCGGAGCAGGAGCTATAGGAAAAGGCCCCACAATATCCATTCCCCACTGGGCAAAAGGACAAGCGGCCGTGATAGCCTTCATCATCGCGGTCGGCCGGTGATGCAACCGGGCATGACGATGACAACTATCACAAGACATCACTATCTCTTGAGCATCATGCAGCACTGAGGGCCAAGAGTAACAGGCTAGCAACACCTTCCTGGCCAACGCATAAGCCCCCAAGTGATTTCCACAGCACCCCTCATGAACTTCTCGGAGTACATAATCAGCCTCTTGATAACTCAAGCATCGAAGAAGCGGCCCTGCGAAAGACGTTCTATACAACACTTCTCCGATCATCACATAACGCGAACATTTTGTCTTCAACTTACGAGCTTCGCGAGGGTTATCAGGAAGCTTTCCCTCTTTCAGGTAATCAATTATGCCAGTCCTCCAATCCTCCTCCCCCTGTTCAAATGCGGGTGAACTCGTGTGAGGTGTGAGTTCAACTTGGAATACCACATCTCTAGTCTTCCAACTTCCCAGTGTTCCAGCCATTTTGGCTAGAGTGTCCGCCTTTTCATTTTCTTTCCTGGGAATCTGTTCAAATGTAATCTCTGCAAATTTTTCTCTGACTCTGTCCACTTCTTGAGCATACTCAATAAGTTTTTCATCTTTCACATCATACGTTCCCTTCATCTGTTGTGCTACCAGCTGTGAGTCAGAAAAAATAAGTACCCGGGTAGCTCCCACGTTTCTGGCTGCTCGAAGTCCTGCCAATACAGCTTCATATTCTGCCTCATTGTTGGATGCTCGAAAGTCCAACCTTACCGCTAACTTCACCTCCTCCCCAGCCGGTGAAATCAGTACCACTCCCACCCCACTTCCCTCCTTCGAAGATGAACCATCCACGTATACTTTCCAAGGGTCCTCATTTTCTTGATGCACGGTCTCAGCCAGAAAATCGGCTAAGGCTTGGGCTTTAATAGCTGTTCTCGGCTCATACTGGATGTCATACTCTCCCAGTTCAGTAGTCCACTTGACCAAACGACCAGACATATCTGAATGAGTTAAGATCTTCCCCAATGGACTATTGGTGAGTACCACAATTGGATGAGATAGGAAATATGGCCTCAAACGTCTTGCTGTCATCACCAAAGCCAAAGCCAATTTTTCCAACCCTGAGTATCTGATCTCTGCCCCTTTGAGTGCATGCGAAACATAGTAAACCGGCTGTTGAACGGATCCATCTAGCTTGACAAGGACCGAACTCACAGCTCCTTCAGTGGCAGATAAATATACCCACAAAGGCTCACCAGCTGCCGGCTTGGCCAGGACAGGAAGCTCGGCAAGATATTCCTTCAATTCTGTGAAAGCCTTCTCGCAATCCGGACCCCATTCAAATTTTTTCGCCTTCCGCAAAGTCCGGAAGAACGGTAAGCTTCTGTGAGCAGACCTCGAGATAAACCTCGCCAACGCTGCGATCCTCCCCGTCAACTTCTGCACATCATTCGGTCCTCGGGGAGAAACCATGTCTTGGATAGCTCGAACCTTCTCGGGGTTAGCCTCAATCCCTCTCTCTGTCACCATATAACCCAAAAACTTTCCACTCCTCACCCCGAAGATACACTTTTGAGGATTCAGCTTCAGCCCGTAGGATCTGAGGGTGGCAAAGGTTTCCACCAAATCTGGTATGAGCTGGGCTGAGTCTTTTGATTTTACCATGATGTCGTCCACATACACTTCGACATTCCTTCCCACCTGCTCAGAAAAGACTCTATCCATCAATCGCTGATACGTGGCTCCGGCATTTTTGAGTCCGAAGGGCATGATCACGTAACAGAAAGTTCCTTCAGAGGTGATGAAACTCACTTTATCTTGATCCTCCACAGCCAAGAGAATCTGATGGTACCCTTGATAAGCGTCCAACATGCACAAATACTGATGTCCAGCTGTGGAGTCCACCAATTGATCTATCTGAGGCAAATGATAACAATCTTTAGGACATGCCTTGTTGAGATCTCTGAAGTCCACACACATCCTCCACTTCCCTGAACTCTTCGGAACAAGAACAACATTCGAGAGCCAAGTAGGAAACTGTACCTCTCGAATGTGCCCAGCATTGATCAACTCTCCCACCTCCTTTTTTATAACTATATCTTTCTAGGGCCCGAAGTGTCTTTTCTTCTGCTTCACGGGACGAGAATTTGGTAAAATGTTTAATCGGTGTTCTGCTACATCGGGGCTCGTCCCTGTGAGCTCTTGGGCTGACCATGCGAACCCGCTGAGATTAGCATGTAAACAAGTAATGAGTTCATCTCTGATCTCTGGTTCAAGGTCAGGGGCTATCCTTAGCGTCTTCTTATCGGGCCCCAATGCCACGATCTCCGACTTCTCATCCATCACCTCATGAATCTCCCTCACTACTACGGGCAACCCGCTTCGCCCCCTTCTGATCATATTGACCTCCACACGCGCCCTCTTCCCCTCTTCTTTCACTATCCCCTCATAACACCGACGCGCGACCCTCTGGTCTCCGCATAAGACTCCAACCTCCTTCCCTTCAGGAAACTTCAACTTCTGATGATACGTGGACGCTACAGCTCTGAAATCCTTTAGGGCTGGTCCCAGAATTCCATTATAAGCAGATGGGGTGTCCACCACAGTAAATGTTGTCATCTTCGTTACCCGCCGAGGCTCATGTCCCAAAGATAGAGGAAGGAAAATCTGACCCAACGACGGGATGGCATGTCCTGCAAACCCATATAGAGGAGTGGAGATCGGCTCGAACTCAAATCCCTCCACCTTCAATACTCACGGGAAATTTCGGGTCCGATCCCAACGAGCGTCACTAGTTCAGACGTGGGCTCTAAGATCACCCTGAGCCTGAAATCAAGAATGAGACCGTTAGAAGGNGGCATCGTTATGTGGAGCCACAACGCCTCGGAGGTCTTCCGGCCCAAAACTGACGACCGGATCTTGGGGTAAGTCTGCACGCCTAGATATTTCAAAGCTCTCCAACCTTCTTCCATGCGCCTTCCGAGCTTNGCCTGGGCTTGTCATGGGCCCTTTACCTGTGGGCCCTAGATATGGGTCGGATCTTGATGGGCTCATCCATGGGGTAAGTCTGCACCCCTAGATATTTCAAAGCTCTCCAACCTTCTTCCATGCGCCTTCCGAGCTCGCCCGGAATCTCCATCAGTAGCACCCCCCGATATCATATGAATCATTCCTCTCGTGGGGTGGTTGTCCTCATTCCTTCCCCTCCTCGGCTCGACGGGTTCCCGAGGGACATCTTGATCTCGATCTTCTCTCCTCCATTCTCCATCCCTCTGATTTATCCAAGGAGGGCCTCGACCTCGTCTAGATGATGAACGAGCTCTCGGTTCATCCCTGGATGAAGATCTTTCTTGCCTGCCTAGCGGTGGAAGCCTAGTACTGCTCTCCACCCTCTGCGACTTCTCCCCCTCCTCCCCTGATTCCCTTACCTCCATCACTTTATCCTTATTCCTGTTCAGAGGAACATGTGAGGAGAATTGTCCTCTACCTCTAGTTTTGTCATCCTCCCTTTCGCCCGCACCCCTCTTCCTTCCTCCTCTCTCCGTCCCCTCAACTCTTCCTCCCCCAAGCCGCTGCTCCATCCTCTTGTACTGCTGAGCATCCTCTAGATTCACATATTTTTCCGCCCGAGCCAACAAATCATCATAGCTCGACGGAGGTTTCTTGACCAACGACTTAAAAAATTCTCCCCCCCTCAGCCCTTGGGTAAAAGCACTTATCATGATGTCGGGGGTAGCCGCTGGTATCTCCAGCGCTGCACTGTTGAAACGCTGGACAAATTCTCGCAAAGTTTCAGCCTCCTGTTGTTTCATCACAAACAAGCTCAAATAATTTTTCTGATGCCTCTTGCTGCTGGCAAATCGGTGCAAGAAAGCTGTAGCAAAATCCTCAAAATACTGTATAGAGTTGGGCTGCAGGGTATTAAACCATTGCTGGGCTGACCTCACCAACGTGCCCAGAAACACCCTGCACCTGACTCCATCTGAATATTGGTGCAACAAAGCCGCATTCTCAAATCTCCCCAAGTGTTCCTCGGGGTCAGTATTTCCGTCATACTCACCAATGTTAGATTGTCGGAAATTCGGAGGAAGCCCTTCCTCCAAGATGGCTAGTGAAAAAGAGCTTCTTCTCTTGGGTACCGGCGCTATGCTTCCTACCTGCTCCCTCAACCTCCGTATCTCTTTCCACATCTCCCCCATCTCACTGATCTCCCCAGTTGGGAGGGGTTGCGTCTCCTCCACCCTGCTCTGGTGGACTTCAACATTTTCCTCACGTTCCTGACGAGCGGCCTGTTTCTCTACAAACACAAACTCTTGATTCCTTTTCATGGCCTCATCCACTGTCCGGGTGATAAATTGGCCCAACTGCTCCAGGGTCAAGTTCCCCACGTTCTCATTGGGACGGGTTTGCTCGACCCTTGTCTCGTGAAGGGGCTGCTCGGTTCTTGTCTCTTGACGAGGTTGTTCCTGTCTCGTCTCAAGACGCGGTTGTTCATGTCTTGTCTCAACATGAGACTGTTCGGGTCCCCTCTGAGGACGCGATGATGCTGAGGTAGCTCTTCTACTTCCTTTCCTGCCTACCATCTCTACGTCTCAACTCAAGTTTTCCCACAGACGGCGCCAAGTGATACTCACGGGAAATTTAGGGTCCGATTCCGGCGAGTGTCACTAATCCAGACGCAGGTTTGAAATTGTCCTGAGCCTGAAATCACAAATAAGACCGTTAGAAGGGGGCCAGGAGGGTGTCCTGGCGTAGCCCCTCCGACGCTCAAGTCAGAGACTGAGGATATATGGGGGGAGCAGCTAAGGGTGCTGCTGAAAACAATATAGTGAATAATCCAACTGAACGCTCAAACCTGGTATTTATAGGGGGATGCATGGGCTTGTCATGGGCCCTTTACCTGTGGGCCCTAGATATGGGCCGGATCTTGATGGGCTCATCCATGGGGTATCATATATAAATATTGGACTTGTGCTAATGAACATAGTTCTTATTATTAATTAAAAGAATAAAAAAAAAATAAAAGTTGAACGTGAATATATTTCTTGAAATTTAAATTTGAATGTGCCAACAATATATAAAGGTGTGTATTTTTTTTTAAAAAAAAAGTAATTATTATTTGGATTTATGTAAAGATTGATATGATAGTGAAAAGTAAATGGAAAATAAAAGCCAATAGAATCATAAGGTTAAGAGTAGATTTCTTGTGAGACGGTCTCACGAATCTTTATCTGTGAGACGGGTTAACCCTACCGATATTCACAATAAAAAGTAACACTTTGAGCATAAAAAATAATATTTTTTCATGGATGACCCAAAAAAGAGATTTGTTTCACAAAATACGACCCGTGAGACCGTCTCACACAAGTTTTTGCCTATGGTTAAAAAGTAAAAAATTTGTGTAAAAATAAATTGATTTGAAGTACGAAAAGAGTGATTTGAAGTGATCTTTTTAAAGCGTTATGCTGCTTCAATTTCCAATATCATATTTTATTAAAGATCTAGTCGATTAAAATTTAGGGATCAAAAGTTGTTTACAGAAAACAAAATCCTAATATTGACAAAGAGAAAGCTATTAAATATTTAAATTATATTTTTCCTTTTATTGTACATATATATATATATATATATATATAAAATTAATGATGATTATAACATTTTAAAATTATTCCTTTTATAACTACAATTATAATTATAATAGGTATCGTGTGAGACGGTATCACATATCTTTGTTCGTTAGAAGGGTCATGAAATCTACTCATATTTACAATAATAAGCAATATTTTTAATATAAAAGTACTACATTCTTACTATACGCAATTGTAATTTTTAAATAAAATCATGTACTTCTATATGTATATCTTTTCGTAATTTAAAAATTCCTATATTTCTAATTTTATTCATTTTGTCAGACGTATGTAGTCTCGTCTTTGAAATCGATTCATGGTTACCCATATATATATCTTATTCATTAAACAAGTATTTAACCTATAATTTACCATAAATCTTGAATAATAATCATTGTCATCTAAATATGATTTGTTTAGAGATATTGAACAAATCCCATCTTATTTTGCGGACGAGATCATCTGCTCCACTTGATGTTTCCTACGATCCACTTACCTTGACAGAACGATTTTTCTAATAATATATATCCGAATTTCAAGATTTTAAAAACCCATAAACTGTGAAATTAAATCAAGAACTTTTTTCTCTTGAAAAAAGAACAATGGCATTCTCACTAAATTACAAGATGTTCTTTCTCTTTGTCCATGGATATCTATTTGTAACGACACATGCCGCTGCACCTACACTTCTTGAAAAAGTATGCAAGAAAACTGTAGACATAGACTTTTGCTTGAACGTATTCGGGTCCGATCCAGCCACCCGGACCGCCTCCTTGCCTGGGCTAGCGCAAATCGCCATCGATAAAGCCACGGATAAAGCTATGAAGACCAGGACAGATACTAAGACACGATCATTTTTCACGTCGGATCCGAAACTAAAAGATGTGCTAATGCAATGTGTGCATGAGTACGATAGTGCATTGGCCGCTCTACGAATAGCACCGGTCGATCTGAGAAAAGGGCATTACGCGGACCTCTATCGGCATGCCAACGACGCGGCTCGGGGAGCTGTTGCTTGCGAGCGAGGATTTATCGATAAATCGTTGCCTTCTCCTCTCACGAGAGCTAATCTGCAGTTGGGTGATTATTGTAACATTATTGAAGTAATAGCTATATATTAACTAATATATATTATTATATATAAATAAATATATAAACATCGAATTTTCATGTATATGTGGCAGTGTTTGATTGGTTCAAACAAAGGTTATGTACATTTCGTCTTTTTTCAATTTTCGAATGAGGTTCGATAACTGTCGGAAATCGACATCTTCTGCTTCATTTTGTTTTATATTTCTAAATATCTCACAAACTATTATGACATTCGGAGATATATTTCAGAATCGATTCGTTTATGAAAAAATATTAGTAAAAGTTATTGTTTTTTATTTCAAAAATATTATATTTAATTACAAATATGAATTGAATCGACGATCTCACGGATTTTTATCTTTGAGATGAGTCTACTTTACTCATATTTACAATAATAAAATTTGTATCGTAAAATTGACTCACGAGATCTTCTCACAAAAAATTTTTGTGTTTTAAATATTGTTATTTTTATATGAGGCTGATGTTTAATGAAACATTATATCGTTTCTTTTCATATTTTAAATTTCCTATTTTCTTATTGGGAAATTTTTTTCCCACTACTACAATTTTGATTTTTTTTGTTTAATTAAATTTTGGTTTCGGTATGATAACTTTTTATTTTCGATTATTAGTCTCATTATTAATATGATATAATATAAGTTAACAATTTTTTTATATAAAAAAATTTTGTTTTCATATCTAATTTTAATAATTTTAATATCATCTTATCTCATCTTTGAATTATGTCATGAATCAATGAAATACTCATAATAACAAGTATTCAACCTATAATTTGCAATAAATCTTGAATTAATCTCTATGATCTGGACCTGATTGTTCCATAGATATTGAGCAAATCCCATTAATTAAATTAGCTGTTTTCCACATTAATCCATGCAAAAAACATTATATATATCCTATTTTAAAAATTAAAAATCTCATAAACCACAAATCAACAATGGCATCCTCACTTAATTACAAGATTATTTTTCTGCTTGTCATCAATGTATATTTATTTGTAACAACAAATGCTACGCCTACACTTCTCGAAAAGGTATGCAATAAAACTAGAGACATAGCCTTCTGCTTGAACGTGTTCGGGGCTGACCCGGCCACCCGAACGGCTTCCCTGTCGGAGCTAGGGCAAATCACCATTGATAAATCCACGGATAAAGCTTCGAAAACCAAGGCAGATATCAACAAACGATTATTCTTCGCATCGGATCCGGAACTAAAAAATGTTCTGACCCAATGCTTGCATGCGTACGACGATGCATTGGCTGCTCTACGAATAGCGCCGGATGATCTAAGGAAAGCGCATTACATGGACCTTTATCGGCATGCGAACGACGCGGGTCAGGGAGCTACTGCTTGCGAGCAATCGTTTATTGATAACTCGTTGCCTTCTCCTCTTACGAATGATAACCTGCAGTTGAGTAATTATTGTAATATTATTCAAATAATAGCTAATGCTTCATGGTAGATATTAATGTTACATCGAGTATGTTACATCTGATCTTTGTACTAAGAATAAATTATAATTCAAAAAAATTAATAAGATGTTCCTTACATTTTGTCTATTGACGAGGAAATTCGTAAAATAATCTTGATCTAACTAATTTTTTTTTAAAATGACATTTTCAAATACATTGACAATAATCAAAAGTTGGTTTTCGTCTTGTAATTTATTTTTTATTGTTTTATCAAAAATTATAATTGATGACAGTGATGTATGTAATTCAAATGATTTAAATTATACAACAGCAAAAGCGGATAGTTATTATAATTCAACAATCATTCTCTCAATAATTGTATTCATAGGCATAAATGAGGATCGAACTCATGATCTTGACATTGATATTAATTGTAGGACTTATCGTTTGACACTTTACCAGAAATTATAGTTGATATTAATAATACAATTCAAATTTTTTAAATCGTATAATAACACAAACGTCATGTTTTGATTGATGTATTCAACAATCCACCTATACAAAGAAGAAATAAGAAAGTTAGCAAACTCGACGTAAGCGTTGCGTGTGTATAATATATAATAATATAATAATTATAGATTAAACGGAAACATGTCGGTTAAGTGTTGCCGCGTGTCATTAAAAACAACGAAAAAAGTGTATACGTGGCTGCCGGTTACCCAATTAAACTGTTGCTTACATTGTCCTTTTATTACCAACAAAAAATAAAATCCGATTGAATAAGGTTTTTGAAATCCGCCATCGTGCTCCATTGGAATCCCGTTTCAAGTCCGCAACCCACCCCCCCACCGAGCCCACCCTTTTCGAACTCGTAACGGTCACATCAAAATACAAATTCTTACGGGGAACGGCGTTGAATCCGAATCTCAATTTTATCATGTAATAATAATAATGTTTACCCAAAAAATATTTATTTTCATGTAATAAATTTATATTATACGTTGATTAATATTATTTTATTATAAATATTATTGTGGTTTATCTGACCAACGTAACTTATAAGTTATTGTGTTAGCTCGAGAATTTACTCAGTAAACGTCGGAAAATAGAAACTCTGAGTTCCATCATATGTGAACACATTTTCTCATAATGTATTTTTACTTATCTTAATTTATATCTCCCACCATAATCACTATTATTAAGCTAATTTTTCACTTATAGAAATCCACTATATTAATTGTTATATTATAGCTCAAAATCTTGGGGTTTAAAAATTATTTATATAATGAGTTGTGTATAATTTGATAAATATATAGTTACAAATATATTTTTCTAAAATAAAATCAAATATATTTTGTATCTTTCTTCGACATATTCACCAAAACACTTGTCTTCAGTCTTCACTTAAGATTTTCGAACATGTCTCATTTGAGTATACGAATCTATTTTTATGAGACAGATCGACTCGATCTATATCAACAATAAAAAAGTAATACTTTAAATTTAAATATAAATATATTACCATTTCATAAAATTGTGCAAAATTATTTAATAACCTGTTATACCGTGACAATATAATATATTATTTTCTTAGTTTTCTTTATTAAAAAAAACCATTAAAATTAAATTTAAAATATGTTATCAAAATATTCGGCCTAGATTCCTTCATCCACTTGCAACTTTTGGACCTCACACAACTTCTAGTGGACAACTCGGTTGGGACCCTTCGGGGTGCATAGCCTTTTCCTCAGTTAGGCCTTCGAATCCAGCTAATTCAATTTATAACCAATTCATTTCAACTTTTGTTTCTGTATTTTAATAACTAATAATTAAAAATTTTAGATTTTTCACCAACACCTACATATAAATATATCTCAAAATTAGGGGTGTTCATCAGTCGGTTCGGTTCGGTTTGGTTCGGTTTTCGGTTTTAAAAATATATCATCCGATATCCGAACCATTTTTCTTTGGTTCGGTTCGGTTTTCTGCCAAAACGGTTCGGTTATTTCGGTCTGTTAATTCGGTTTTGGTATAATTATTTAAATTAATAATATAAATATATTGTAAAATATAATATGTTAACTTTCTATATGTTTTATTAGTAAAATATTTAAATATAAGGTCTAAATTAATTAAACAAACAAAAATCAACTAAAAAATATTCAAAATAGTTTTTCATTCACTAAATATCATATCAAAATATATAATATAAATAAAAATATAAAAAAATTATTAATTTAATGAAATTTTGGTTTTTTCGGTTTTGACATATATAATCCGAAACCGAACCAAATAAACTTCGGTTTTAACATTTATATCCGAATTACAAAATTCAGTTTTCGGTTCGATTTGGTGTTCGATTTTTTCGGTTTTATCCGAAGTTTGAACACCCCTACTCAAAATAACCGGCATTAATCCGTAGAAAAAATAATCCCAAAATGTAGTTAAATCTATGCCGCCGTGTCTGAATTCAAATCGCAGTCGAATTCAACTCGACGTGTTCGAAATTCAACTCGCCTACGAGTTAAACATAAGAGGGGTGTGTCGAAAATATAAAAAAAAAATCAAATAAATTATGATTTATTGTATTTTTGTTTGCAAATATTATAGGGGCAGCATATTTTACCTTGGCTGGGAAAGGGACGAAGCACGCATGTGTTCTGTGAGCAAATGTGGTCAATTTTTGTTACAACATGCCACTAAAACATATAATTAAAATTTCTTGGCCTAAAGCCTTAAATTAAATAAAGAAATTAGAATAAGCATTTTTACACTTAATGAATTGCGAAATCTTGATGGCCTATAAGAATTCACTTGGACCATGTCAAAATGAGACAACGACTTATCGAACACGTTATACCATATCAACGTCACGTAAAAAAAGACTAACGACTAAAATTTGATAATACAGATATTGAGCTGTAACTTTCTTTTTGCACGTTTTTACTTATAGTCTGAAGTACCGTAAAATCGTCGTGTTATAATGTTGTTCATGTGTTCTAAGCATGACCAAATGTTTAAAACAAGAAACAAGGAACTCATAATAAGAATGATAATAATGTACAAGCTTGTCCTATCAAATCAGGGGATTAAGTAGAAAAACACGAAATTAATGCCTAATATAGGATATTAGGTATTAGCAAACCAAACCTACATCAACTCGGCATATTGCAAAATTAATTTAATTTGATAAAATTATTATCAAATTTATTTGACTATAGTCTTTTTAAAACTCGGGTATATTAATTACCTCAGTTACATAGAATTTTATGTTTGATTTTTAAAAACACGAGTTCGTTTTTTTAAATTTCGTAAACGATACTGATAAAAATTTCCAGCTGAGAACCCTTCCACTTTGGTTAAGTTTAAGGGTGTAGAGATTTGTTTTATTTAATATTAGATTACATAATTCAAGTTTGAGCTGACTTTAATTATCTAGAAGGCTATAATTAATAATTAATCAAATAGTTAATTAATTAACAAATGAAAGGTCTTCCAAAGTATCATTTGCAATAAATTTTATATGAACCCATTAATAAAAACAAAACTTTATACAAATTTTCAAACTCAATTTAACTAACACATTGTTCTTTTTTTCAATAACAATAAAGATTTTATAATTCAACTAGATTTTATTACCTTGTAATAAACAAAGAAATGGTTTTAGGACCAAAATAAATGTATACAAAATTAACTTTATTAATTAAAAAAAGTTTTTATTATTCATAAGAAATATAATGAAAATTTAATAATTTCTCTTTCACAAAAAAACTCATGTGAAACGACGGTCTTACAGATCAATTTTGTGAGACATATATTCTATTTGGGTCATCCAGAAAAAATATATTAATTTTTATAATAAAACTTTTACTTTTATTAAAAATATGTACATGATTGACTCGTTTCACGTAAAAATCCGTAAAACAGTCTCACAATATACTAATTTTTTTTAACGACAACTCACAATAATTTAAGGACCACCGTAATACCAATTTTGGCATTCCATAATTAAAATCAAACAAAAACCACAAACAAGTGGAGTGGGGTGGGGGTGGGGGTAGGGGTAGGGGGGGTGGTGTAATTGTACCACCCAGGCGCAGGGAAGCCGGGGACAGCGCAGTATCACAAGAAAAAGTAAACGTAACCATGGTTAAAAAGGTGCTAACCCTGATTAGGGGGTGTGTGTTGTGCGCATTAAACCGCATCGTATTGTGCCCGTAAATAGCACGACAGGCCCATTTCCCCATGGGAACTAAGTTAACGTCTGAGACAAACGCCGTTAAGTTCCTGCCCAATCGGATCTTGGCATCGACTAACGTTGTTAAAAGCTGACATTATTAAATACTGCCCCCTAAACATGAGAAATTATTTGGTGTAATCAGGTAGACCAGAAGATCTTTGAATATTTTACTTTCTCATGTTTATATGAGTACTTGTTTGTTGACTAATTTCGAATAAAAATATTACGTTTTATCAAAAGTTATATATGATAAAAATTAAATCGCGGCTTTCGGTTAATCTCTTGATAGTGATAATCGTTATTTCTTAAAATAGCGATTAAATTAGTTAACGATCAATTCGAATATTTTTACGTAATAATCACTTTGTTTTACATATGTGTTTTTATCATAGATCGTGATAACCCGACTTCTCTTTACACGCTTTTCATTTAAAGAAGTTTTAGAATGAAAGTTAGATGGTCCGTGATAAAATTTACCAAAGAAATATCAAATAAAGTTGTAGAAAAAATTTTTAAAAAAAAATCCAAGTATTTTGTTTTCATTCAATTTTTTTCAAGAATATTTGAGTTTTTATATGCAATGTTTCTATTATTTTTGTGGGCTAAAATCTAATAAAAAAGAAAATAAATTGTCATATAAATAATTAAATAAATGTAATATGATTTTTTTTAGAGTTGAGGAGAGATTTTTTGTTTGTCAAAAACTTGTGTGAGACGGTCTCACGGATCGTATTTTGTGAGACGGATCATCCATGAAAAAATATTATTTTTTATGTTAAGATTATTATTTTTTACTGTAAACATCGATAAGATTGATCCGTATCACAGATAAAGATTCATGAGACCGTCTCATAACATAAATATCTACTCCTAATTTGTAAGACATCGTCAATGTTTTAACCACGGTTAAAAGGTTGTTACCGTGTCCACGCCAGTTTTGGACGACTCCTCTTATCGACAAGCCTTGTTTCTCTCTCCTCACCAATTAGCTATCAATTCTTCCATACCATTTGGCTTCCCATGCTTTTAGATATACTTTCGATACTTGCAAACGCACGCAGGGATACCCATCAAGTTTTCTTCCGAGATTTCTTCTTAGTTCTTGTGGAATCCCTTTTCAGTAGAGGGGCGAACACGCGTTTCGTAGTTTGAAGTACCTGTTCTGTTGAAGGCTGAGCAGTGTGGATTTTTGTGGGTTTCGCGTGATTCTTTCTGGGAATTATTGGGGGATGGGAGATCTGAGTTGAAATCGGGGTTTTACGAAATGGCTGCTTCCGAGGTGCCGATCAAGGACTGTAACGAGGTTAATGATTGTGATTCCAGGCCGGAAATGGGGAGCCTCGGCACAGGAAAAGGTAATTGTTGTGAATTTGTGTTGGTTGTTTGTTGTTTTGATGGGTTCCCTCGACTCCAATTTCTTTCTTTTGTTGGGGTTTTTCTTCAGCGGATGCTGAGATGGCGTTGTACGCGGAGCTATGGAAGGCCTGCGCCGGTCCTTTAGTAACTGTTCCTCGTAAAAACGAGCTTGTTTTCTATTTTCCTCAGGGTCACATAGAACAGGTTTTTCTCTAATTTCTTTTATGTTCTGTTTTGTAAAAGTGTGCCAGTTTTCTTTCGCATCTTATATTGATCTAAGTTAATTACTGTCTTCTTTACCTCGTTTCTGATTTCGGGCTTTTTACAATACACGAGCAAGTGGGTTTGTGCTGATTTTTTGTTCACGGAATGTATGTTTGAGGAGCATCAAAGACATTTTGGAGATTTATTTAAATGGGTTTGGAAGATATTTTCCATACCCGCTGATACGTGTAGTTTCGTTTTGCGCTCGTAATTTGTGGGGTGTTTTGTTTTGAATAGGTGGAGGCATCGACTAATCAGAGCGCAGACCAGCAGATGCCGGTGTACAATCTTCCTCCCAAGATCCTTTGCAGAGTGGTTAATGTAGATTTGAAGGTATTTGGAAATTTTTGTGTAGTTTACCCGTTTTAATGACTTTATTTTGAGTTACGTGTTTTCTGTGTGATTAGGCGGAACCTGATACTGACGAGGTGTTTGCTCAAGTGACTTTGATGCCCGAACCTGAGGTAAGATAATTGTTTGTTTGTGTAAATGTATCTCGCTCATTGGATTTTGATTTAGAGGTTTTTTGGGTTAATTCTAAAGAAGTTTAGTGTTGCAGCAAGACGAGAATGCAGTAAAGAAGGAACTTCTACCCCCACCGCCTCCATGTTTTCACGTTCATTCTTTTTGTAAGACCCTTACTGCATCAGATACAAGCACACATGGTGGGTTTTCGGTGTTGAGACGGCATGCTGATGAATGTCTTCCCCCGCTGGTTAGAATTAATCAACCTGAAATTTGTTGAGTTTCTGTGGTCGTTTAACGGTGTTACTGATAGTTTGATTGCTTTAATAGGACATGT
This sequence comes from Primulina huaijiensis, assembly GCF_012295235.1. NCBI lineage: Eukaryota > Viridiplantae > Streptophyta > Magnoliopsida > Lamiales > Gesneriaceae > Primulina > Primulina huaijiensis. The sequence goes on along the minus strand of NC_133309.1, from coordinate 24,876,976 downwards.
CAAGACAACCCCCCACTCAAGAATTAGTTGCCAAAGATTTGCATGGGAATGAATGGCGATTCAGGCATATTTTTCGTGGTAAACTTGAAGTGTTCTGTCTTTATGTTTTTATTACCTTCGCTTAAGTTTACCTTAGCTTATGTTTTGGAATGATGTCTCAAATACCAAACTTATGTACCAAGATAAATTAATGCATTAAAAACAGATCCTATCAGTTTTTTTTATGGAGAAACAGCCAAAATAAGCGTAGGCAACGCAATAGATAGTTGAATTTCTCATAATCTCATGTTGTATCATTGAAGTTTCTCCAAGTATGTTAACTCTTGAAGCATTGCATGTCTCTTGTGACTTGTGAGAATGGGATGATGATATTTTGACAAATTCTGGCATACAGGCCAACCTCGGAGACACCTCCTTCAGAGTGGTTGGAGCCTCTTTGTTAGCTCAAAGAGGCTCGTCGCTGGGGATGCTTTTATATTTTTGAGGTTTGATGCTGATAGCTTCCTATGCAGCTCTTTGCATCATTCTTTATCATGTTTTAAATTAGTGCTAAATATTTTCAGAGGGGAGAATGGGGAGTTGCGGGTCGGAGTTAGGCGTGCCATGAGACAACAGGGAGTTGCTCCATCGTCGGTCATATCAAGCCATAGTATGCATCTTGGTGTTTTGGCGACAGCCTGGCATGCCGTTCAGACCAAAAGCATGTTCATTGTATATTACAAGCCCAGGTATGTGATTTGACTTCACCCCTTGTCTTTGTGCTGTTTTCCCAAAAAATTACATCTGAAAGTACAATCTGCTGCTGCTGCTGCTGCTGCTGCTTATATGTTGGCAATGATCATATCAACTTTGTTATGGGAAAGCATATGAATTTGCTGATGTCAAAATGACATTTGAGATGTTGAAAATTCTTATAAACCTAGATAACTTACTGAGTGAATAGTTGTAGAGTGGGCTGCTTATAGCTAGTGGCCGGTTGCATATTTTCAACTCTTCAAAGCTTTAATTTTTGTCCATGTGTTTACATACATATCACAGGACCAGCCCAGCTGAGTTTATCATTCCTTTCGATCAGTACATGGAGTCTGTTAAAAACAATTATTCGATAGGGATGAGATTCAAAATGAGATTTGAAGGTGAAGAAGCTCCAGAGCAGAGGTAGGCGGTATTCTTAGCATTTTATTTTTGGAACAAGTATTCTTAGCATTTTGAATGTTGATATGCGATATTTATTATAAATGCAGTGGGCATAGTTTATGTATTTTTACCAATATCAATTAATTTTGTAGGTTTACTGGAACTATTGTTGGTATTGAAGATGCAGATTCCAGAAAGTGGGCTGAATCAAAATGGAGATGCCTAAAGGTAACAAATATCATTAGTTTGTGACTTACTCCCCTGTTTTTCCAAAAATCCCTTCATTATCTCAGTTTGACATTTCATCTTTCAATTGTGCTGAAGGTGCGGTGGGATGAAATTTCCACAATTTCTCGACCAGATAGAGTTTCACCTTGGAAAATAGAACCTGCTCTTTCTGCTCCTGCATTGAATCCACTTCCAGTGCCCAGGCAAAAAAGGCCTCGTTCAAATGTTTTACCGTCATCCCCCAACTCTTCTGTTCTTACTAGGGAAGGTGTGTTACTTATATTAGTCTGCTTGATGTTATGCTATTGCTGTTTTTGCCAAATCTTACTGGACTACTGGTGATTGAAATTTAGAAATGAAATTTGTTTCTATTATAATTTTTCTGTAATGTAGGCCCATCCAAGATGACAGTAGACCCTTCACCTGCAGTTGGGTTTCCAAGGGCCTTGCAAGGTCAAGAATCATTGACCTTGAGAGGCAATAATGAATCAGATTCTTCTGAGAAGCCATTACTAATATGGAATCCCTCATTGGATGATGGGAAGATTGATGCCTCTGCTTCAAGAAGATGTGGGCCAGAGAAGTGGTTACCTTTAGGAACACCCGAGTCCTCATTCAGGGATCTTCTATCAGGTTTTGGGGTGCAGGTTAATCCACCAGGTGAATTCTGTTTGCCTCCTGGTGATCAAATGACTACAAAGCGTCTAGCACAAGTGCGTGAAGATAAATTTAGCTTAATTGGGAACATGTGGTCTACGGTGCCTTCTGGTTTCTCACTTAATCTGATGGATTCAAGCTTAAAGACCCATGGACAAGGTGCGGATACTTCTTATCAGACACGCGGGGACGTTCGATACGGTGCTTTTAGAGATTTTTCAATAATTAATGATCCCAAAAGTGAGAATCAACAAGCAAACTGGTCGATGCCGCCTCCTGTTTCATCATTCCTCCAAATGTCGTCCCAATCGAGAGAGCTGATTCCAAAGTCTTTATTCACAAAACAGCATGATGCCATGAAACTAAATGAAGGGAGCTGTAAGCTTTTTGGTATTTCTCTCATAAGTGACTCCACGCCTTTGGATACACCAATGACGCAAGCCAATGTGATTGAACCATTGGGTCATATGCAGAATGGTAAGCATGTTCATCAGACACCTGCAATTGAATCTGATCAGTCGTCTTCTGATCAAGTGAAGGGAACAAAACCGGTGGATCCATTTTCCACTAGTGAGCAGGATAAAAAATTCAAAACCTTCAATATTGTATCTAGAGACAGAGAAAGCAAAGGGCATTCTGGTTCGACAAGGAGTTGCACCAAGGTTTGCAACTTAACCACTTTCTTTCTCTCGTGAAATCTTTCACTTTTTAATGAAAGTTTTCCTTAATTTAGGTTCACAAGCAGGGGACTGCCCTTGGTAGATCTGTGGAACTTGCCAAGTTCAGTAACTATAGCGAATTGATTAGTGAATTGGATAATCTGTTTGAATTCAATGGTGAACTCAAAGCTCAGACTAGTGATTGGCTCGTTGTGTATACTGATGACGAGGATGATATGATGCTTGTTGGAGATGATCCCTGGGAGTAAGATTTCCTTTGAAATTTACGTGTTTAAGTTGAAATTTTGAACACACCTTGTTTACCTATATTCCATGCTATTGCTTGCTCCTTACTAGCGGTTTCTGCTGTTGAAAACAGAGAATTCTGTGGGATGGTCCGCAAGATATTAATTGTTACAAAAGAGGAGGTCCAGCGTATGAATCCAGGCACCTTGATTTCGAAAGGAGAAGAAACCTCATCTGTCGCGGAAGGAACAGATGCTAAAGAAATGAAGAACATACCCACAACTTCATCATCAAACCTGGGAGATTTCTAGGTGTTCGCCTCTATTCTGGTACGTATCTTACTATCCTAAAATGATTATGTTTAGGTGATTTGAGATAAAATAAGTGCACGCTCTTGATTTTCATCCTTGGAGGGTTTTTCACTAGGGAGCGGAGGTGACACTGTGATCTGTTTCTCATGCATGGACACACGTTGATCCGTTTCTTTCTCTTCCATCAGTTCTTATACCATGCTTCTAACATGTACCTTTACAACCTGACAGATATATAAAGGAGAGGAATATATCCATCTAACTGGTTACAATTTTGGGGACACCGAAAAAGAAACGCTTATGTGATGAAGTTTCGACGCAATCTCTAGTATTTTTATACAATTTTGGTGCCAACATATGGTGCTCTATGTTTGATATACGTACGTAGTATACAACGTGGTAGAAGTATCATTACTTTCGCAACCATTTGGCCTGTAAATATGTATTTGCCAGCAGATATCTTCGATCTATGTAATTAAGAAGTGCTACACAGAGCCGAGTGCATGTCTTGGCATGGTCTTTCCTCTTGCAAGTATTATTAATGATATGATTCCTGTAGCGCTTTCATATTGATCCTCTATTTCCAACTTTCCTATTTATATTCAATACGGTTTTCTAGGACTGCGACTTTTGAATTTTTGTTGAAAAGTGTCACAACATTTGTCGGATATTTTTGTTATATAGCTCAAGTTAAAAAAAATGTCAAGAAAATATTATGAATATAATTGTCTAATATGTTTAACGGATAGAACATGTTGGGATATCAAGGAAATAAACGAGGTAATATTGTAGTGTAATTTCATAAGTAATATCAACAATGAATAAGATGAACACCAATATTTATAGTGATTCAGTTCAATATTGAGTTATGTTCATTCTAAATCTAAAGAGGAGATCACTTTTTTATTAATAATAAATAAGAGAAAGAAATAGAGAATACAAAGTATTCACTCAGAACATATTTTAACGCTCACTTTCTATCCACTGATCATATTCCTTCTAAGATAAACGCTCTCACACTAAATCATTTATCTAACTTCTATATTTATGATTGTAAATGAGAGGATTTTGTGTTTTGATGTGATTTTGAAATGAAGAATGAATAAGCATTTATAGGTGAAGTTTATGGGAGAAAACAAAAAATTATACATCTTTTCATACATAATCAAACTTAATAATTTTTTTACTAATCATCACATGTGTTTATAATTCAAAAATGTTCAAAGATTGCTTGATAATTTAGGAGAACCCATTCACTTTGGGTATGGATCTACTGATGTAGCTTTAGACTTGCCCGTGTATCGGGTCCTTCAAAATTGTAACGGGTCGGGCTTGAGTTCTCCACTCTGATTTTATTTTCTGCATTGCTAATAGTTCTTCGTGGTTTTTTTTTTTTTTAATGTATATGTTGACTGTTGTTATTGATGTTGATTCAGAGCATTCTAACACTGGATGGGAGCACTTGCTTCCGGGATTGATTCGTGGGGGTGAAGGTGTGTCAGCACGTGTTCTTGAGAAAAAAGAGCTCAGGCAGATATGAAGGAGAAGAATGAAGCTTTTCCGAGTCGTGTCTTCGAGTAGGTAGCAACGTTTTTGTGATCTCTATGCCACTTCGATGGTCATATATGGTTAAGATTTAGATCCTGAATCTCTAGTACATTTTCATTATGGTTCTTGTTGATAGGAGCAAGGAGATGAGTCAGATGACCCATGCAGAAAATGAAGCAAGGGACACAGGCCATGTTGTGACAGAAGCCGACATTCCCTGTCGGCCAATGAATCTCATCGCATCCTCAAGACGGAGGATGAACTACATAGATGAGTCCTTGGACAAGAAGAAGCTGTAAAATCCAGCAGTTGTGCTATTCGTCGCGCTCGCGTGGGGCTTAAAAATCCCAACCTTCCCTATTGCTAGGTTCGTCTCCTCTGGTGCAACTGGAGTCGGGGAATACGAACTAGCATGGCTGAGAAATGCTTGCCCACGGATGTTGATTCTGATGGCCACATATAGTCAGTTCTAAATGGTAGCACCTAGCAGTTGGGCTCCTCCAGTCCTCCAGAACCATCTCCTCAACCATTGACAGAATAGATTCATCTCATGTTTCAACTTGTCCCTGATCAGTACTTATAATGCTCTCAGTCAGAACCGGCTTCCATACGTATACGCCATACTCAGATGTTTCTGGTCTGAAACCAATCTTTCACAGGCTTCATCTTTATAAATCCCTGCTGCTAGATGATATCCATTGTACTTCACATTCTTGCCAGTGGATGCAAGTTTTATGTTTCTTTTCTATGAGTAGTTGTATCACTGTATTTTTTCCTCTTTCCTGAGTGGTAATTTGCAAACAATCATCATACTGAAAGTGAAAGATCCTACACTTCATACCTTAACCATACCAAGTCCATGAATAAACTATCCATATTCAGTCCATACAAACATAATCGCTTGCTCGTCGTGCCTTTGTGGTCTATGTGTGCTCTGATAATTGTATCGTTGTATCGCCATTATCTTTATAAAATTCAAGTTCTACACAAGTCTTTGGACTTAAACTGATTAATCGTCGTTATCAATGGTGACGAAGACAACGTTTACAGAAGGATGAGAGGAAGACATGAATCCTTGATCCTGCTGGCTTCAAGAAGAATACAAGAACAAAATCAAGTTGGCCAATAATTTCAAGACAAAAGGCAAGAGAAACAAAGTTGTTCTGTGCTTTAGTTCTGCCTTTATGGTAAATCCTCAAGAAAATGAATTAGGACACATTTACCAACAAGAAATCCAATGGAATCACAAGATTCTCTTAATTTTTGTTTCACTTAAAGTTTTTTTTTACATAATAAAGGGAAAAAATGTTGTAAATACATGTTTACATTATAATAATTATTTAAAAAAAAACCCTATTATTTTATTAGAATAATAATTATGATTATAAAGATTGCTAATACTTCAAATTAATAGTGTTCAAGAATTTTTTATTTTTTAAATTCATTTACATTTATATTTTTATCCACTGGTTCCATTGGAATGAGTTGTCGCGTAGGCTGTTTGTCAAATTATATGTAGTTAGTTGCAAAGGTAGTAGTCCTAAATCGTACTCTTCGGACATGTTAAAAAATAATTCAAAAAATTTAGAATATTTCCCACAAATTATACTATGCATAAACTTTGTAGGAACGAGTATTTGTCGTTTTACCAAAAACTATAGTTAGTAGTAATGGTGCAACTCAAATCTTTTAAACCGCACAGCAGCGCAAGCACCACGGTTCGATCGCTCTACCAAGCAAGGACAATTATTGCACACAACAATCTCCCTCCCAATAATTGCACTCCTTGCAATCAATGTGAATCAAACCCGTGACCTTGGCTGTGATACCAATTGTAGGACCGAGTGTTTGGCGCTTTACCAAAAGCTATAGCTAGTAGTAATGGTGCAACTCAAATCTTTTAAACCGCACAGCAGCGCAAGCATTACAGTTCGATCGCTCTACCAAGCAGGAACAATTATTGCACACAACAAACTTTATTGCACGTTGCGGAAAAATAAAACTTTGTCATAAATAAATTATATTATCACTAATCATAACTTTTTTTAATGAAGAATTTTTTTTTTTTGGGAAAATACAAATTCCATCTTTATCGAGTCATTATAACTCTTGATTTTACAATTCGAATATCTTTTTCAAATTTTAATTTAGGGCCTCAAATTCTATAAACATTAATGAAATAAATTAAATGGATTCCCTTGGCTTGCGACGTATCTATATATAGGACTAGGATTGGATGAATGAGAGGAATATAATGTATGGTTGGCCATTGAAGAATTATTCCTTTTTGATTCCTAGTTGGATTTATATGAATGCGTAAATTCTCATAAAAGATTCTGTGGAATTTACCTTATTATACAGAATCAATGTTTATATGAAACCTATAGCTCGAAAAACGAAAAAATTTGTTATAATTGAGTTTCGAACGCCAAATGAGCTATATGTAATATACGATATCTATGGATTTTTTTTATTGAAATGTTAATATAACCGAATCATACCAAATTTAAGCGTGGATTTTACTCTCAATCAACATGCAATATTCCATCATTTGATTTTGATTTTGATTATTGAATATTATTCATTGCCATAAAATACACGATCGAAGAAGAAAGGAAATAAATTGAAGCCTATTTAGTATCAAAGAATCTACAAAATTTTGTGGGAATTTTTTTATTTTCTCAAATTGCTTTCTTATTCCTTTTGTCATTTGGATATAGAGAGTGACCGATTGATGAGATGTTAGAATAAAGGTAATATGCTCACACTATATCTAATGATCAAATTTAAATTTGGACATGTGAGATCTATATATTTTTATAGACACACCGGCTTGAACAAAGAATTTTGTTTCTAACTCATTTGCTGTAATTGTTTTAAATTAAAACGATAAATGGTAGATGGTCTTGAAATTTATGAAACACTTTCTCCGCTGAACATGTGTTATTTTGTCTAACGTTGTACGTCCAATTAATAAAGTTTACAAACTATTGTATTAACTCGATAGTGTTATAAGGATGTGACGAAAAGAAAAGAGAATATAAATTCGTAAATGCTACATATTTTTCCACGCCTTAAAATGGCTATAAAATGTTCATTCGTCCACTTTTTTTACAATCCGAACCAACCATTCATCATCTATTGGCCAATTCAAAGGGTGCTATATTGTTTAGTATTCTTTTTTTTTTATTATTTGTAGGAGGAAAAATGTCTCTGCTCAATGATCTCATCAACTTGAACCTCTCAGAAGTCACTAAAAAATCCATCTACGAGTATATATGGTCAGTTCTTTCAAGTTTTCCTTTCTATTTATCTGTTTTTGCCCCATTTTTGTTGTTGTTTTGATGCGTAAGGTTTGATTTTTACCAGCTTTCGGTTTGCGGGCTTCGTTTCTTTCTTTTGTTTTTCCCCAGGAAAATATGTTTTAACATTGGTTGTTTTATGTTCTTGCATGATGAGATTTCCAAAAAGGTTGGAGCTTTAGTTTCTGGATGAGGTGCAGTGGTGTTATACCGCATGTTTTTACTATGTAGTAACCTTAAATTTGTGAACTTTGTTGGGTTCATGTTGATTTGATGTCCATGTTGTGTAACTTTGTCGAAGTGGTCATCTGTTATTTCATTTCAGACGATTTCTGGATGCTACAAATATAGTTTATAGGATTAGTTGTTTTTTCTCTTTGTAGAACTCAGATTTTGGAGGAAAAAAAAGGAAAAATCAATGAAATTTGAATTTTTCTTGTTTTGAGGGGAGTGAGTGACGGCTCCGCTCCTCCACCACTGCTTCGAACTCTGTGTCTGGATTCACTGAGACGTTTACATTTTCTCATGTGTATGTTTTGATCATTTATCAGGATTGATGCGTTTGGGAAGCTCAGAAGCAAGGCCAGGGTACTTTTTTTCCTTACCACACATTAGTAAGTTGAGAAGATAAGGTTCTCTATCAAGTTTGATTGTTCATTTCTTGTGCTGTGAATCAGACTCTACCTGGTCCAGTTGCTGATGCTTCAGAGCTTCCGAAATGGAATTTCGACGGTTCAAGCACTGGTCAAGCCCCTGGTGCAGACAGTGAAGTTGTTATTTAGTAATGCTTCATTCACCTTAAGTCCTCCACTATGATCAACCATTTTCTTTGTTATATTCACGTATTGAAAAGTGGAACTAGAGATATAAGTTATTGGGGACATCAGATACAAATTAAAATTTAAACTTTTGGGTTGTTGGAACTTGTATTTGAATGGAAGATTTTGAACATTATTTCCAAATGAAGTGGAAACATGTTCTTGTTCTGTTTTTATGCAGCCCTCAAGCGATTTTCCCCGATCCATTCAGGAGAGGAAGCCACATGCTTGTAAGTCCCATCACTTGATATCCTAGCACGACAACGAAATTATCTCTTGTGCGAGTTAGTGAAAATAAACTGATTTTTTTTGTTCATTTTCCATAGGTCATGTGTGATACTTACACTCCATCTGGAGAACCTATTCCCACAAACAAGAGGCATCGAGCTGCTCAAATATTTAGCGATCCTAAGGTTTCTGCTGAGGTACCCTGGTATGTTCTCATTCCTGTTTCTTTTACATTTTTTCCAAGATTCTGTTTCTAAAATGTTATAGAAACAATCTGATATTGAACAACAAAGAACTTGGATGCAATTCGATTGAACAAAGTTGAAGAGAATAGCTTTTATTGATCGAAGAAAAACTCTTTTATAATAGAGAAAAGATCTCACACTCGTCTCTCAATTTCTCTTAGCAACAATCAAGAATAAAACAAGCAACACAACTAACTCCTAACCCAACTAGAACACTTACTCTTAAGTCCTAATCCTACTTGGACCTTAGGTTAGTTTCTCGCAATTATCCATGTTGCAACAGATTCCATCTTGATCCATTTGTGTGTTTTCTTTCCAACAAAATCTAAATTTTAACGTAAAATTATAAAAATGCAGGTACGGTATCGAGCAAGAATACACTTTGTTGCAGAAAGACGTGGTCTGGCCTTTGGGCTGGCCTGCTGGAGGGTTCCCCGGACCACAGGTACTGGAGTGACATTTCCACAATTCTTTATCACGTTGTAACATTTTCACGCTACTCGTGATCTAGTTGTTTGTACATAACGGATTCGGAACTGACTTTACAGCCATACCATAATCTTCCCTTGTTGTTTCAGGGACCATACTACTGTGGGATTGGTGCTGATAAAGCATATGGCCGTGATGTTGTAGATGCTCATTACAAAGCATGTCTCTACGCCCGCATAAACATTAGTGGAATTAATGGAGAAGTTATGCCGGCCCAGGTTAAAAAAACATTATAGCATCCAATAGGATCATATCAAAAATAATATTTTGGTGTTTCAATGTTGTTTTCACCGTCAAATGTGCTCATACATGCGCTTCTGTTGCTCAGTGGGAATTCCAAGTCGGGCCGTCTGTTGGTATCTCAGCAGGTGACCAAATATGGGTTGCTCGTTACATTCTGGAGGTACACACTCTACCCAAAACCTGGCTTTCTGTTATTTTTTTCATCTCAAGCACTATTCTTGGATTCATCCTAGATTTGGTCAGCTTCAACTGCACTATTTTTCACACATTCTTGAAATCTTGACAGCGGATTACTGAGATAGCTGGAGTCGTCCTCTCGCTGGATCCCAAGCCAATTCCGGTTAGCACTTCGTGATTTACCATGCACATTGTTTCACTCAAATCTGTGGTGGTTTTCATGGTATCAATGTTATCTTTTATGTGACAGGGTGATTGGAATGGTGCCGGTGCTCATACAAATTACAGGTTCAGTTCTATCATCTATTATGTTCTTTCATCTGAACTTCTTTAACCCTGTTATCATAGTCAATAGTCCCTTCATGTTCCCTAAGCAAAACGTATATGAAAATATTCAGTACAAAGACCATGAGAGAGGATGGAGGCTATGAAGTCATCAAGGAGGCGATTCGTAAGCTTGGTTTAAGGCACAAGGAACACATTGCTGCGTATGGAGAAGGCAACGAACGTCGTCTTACAGGAAAGCACGAGACTGCCAGCATAGACACATTCTCATGGGTAAACCATTTAGTTCTTTTATACCTTCTTAAGCTCAAAACTTGTTAACATGCTAAAAACTATGGTATGGTTTCTTCGGATTTATGACTCGGAATCGAGATATAATTTTCAAATATGAAATTGTTATTTGCCTACTGCCTATGAACTTTGAGGGTTTGGGAAAATTGATATCTGTTATACCTTGCAGAAAAATTCCAGTTAAATGGGGGGGTAGTTGTTGGTATCTATCTATATGTTTATGTAAATTACTTATATTTTTAGTGCAAACTAGTACAAGATTTCGAAAACTCCGAAATTGGGAACACTTCTCCCACTAGCCTTTCTCATATTTTGCCCTTGCTTGTTTGAGTTTCTTGAATTTCTTGTGTCTTGACAGGGTGTGGCGAACCGTGGAGCATCCATCAGGGTCGGTAGGGAGACCGAAAGAGATGGAAAAGGTTACTTCGAGGATCGCAGGCCTGCCTCAAACATGGATCCATACGTTGTCACTTCTATGGTCGCGGAAACGACCATCCTTTGGGAACCATAAGATATCAGTCGAACCTTTGTCCAAAAAAAAATTTGGTGTTGAGACTATTCATAATCTGTTTCCTTTGTTGTGTATTTGATTGCTTTCTGCTGCACTTCCCTTATTTACAAATCCAATAGCACAATCAATACCTGTGTTTTACAACTTATCTGATCAGAATTGAATTATTGTTGTTTATGACATTAGTCTAATCAATAAATCAAGAAACTAGGTTGTTCTGTTATAGAATTTCAAATGTTTTTAGCAAAAAAAAAATGCTTGCAAAAAATATGTGCCAAGTTGGGTATTAAGAAATCACCGAGTATTTTTTATGTTCAATCTGATCATAATTCGAGAATTGAAATTTTCTTCCACTTGGGAACAGTGGAGAATACACAAAGATGCAATAGTTTGATGCCAAAAAAGTTCCTATCACTTGATGTCTCGACCTCCGTTATCACAACTTCTAGGTGTATTGTTTAAAGAATGAAAAGGTTTTATGTGAGACGATAAAACGAATCGGACCGATTCACATTTGTAGTATAACGTAATATTTTAACATAAAAAATAATATTTTTCATGAATCAATTCTGATACCTCATGGATGGGCCCACTACCCCTGGTTCATCCCAGCCTAAATGGAAGACATGCTCATGACAGGCCCATGTATTTTCTTATAAATACCAAGTTTGAGTGTCTAATTCATTCATTCAATATATATATTACTTTTTAGCAGCACCCTTAGCTGTTCTTCACTTATACCTTCAGTCTCTGACTTGAGCGTCGGAGGGACTACGTCGGGACACCTTCTCGGCCTTTTTCTAACGGTTTTTTTCGTGATTTCAGGCTTATGACAAATTCGAAGCCTGCATCTGGACTAATGTCACTTACTGGAATCAGACCCTAAATTTTCAGATCTGTTTTGCAAAATTATTCTATGATAGAATATGTCTTGAAAAATTGGAATCTTGATTCTTTCAACAAACATATAATGTGACATGAATCACATATTTTAATTAAAATTCTACCGCATAACATGCTCCAAGGTCCCATCGTGTCCTAGCTAGTGGCACGCACACGGAAAACAAAAAATTATTGTTCATTTTGATTATATTTTATGTAAACGGGATTATGTTAATTACTATTTCACTCGTATGATTTGTTCGAATTTTAGTAGAAAATACATCTAACATTATTAGAAATTTAAAATTTATTAATTTAAAGGGAAAAAATGCATTTTTCTTCCCATATATTTGTTGTCTATATGCGATTTTGATAATTAGCCTATGCTGTCAAAGTTGAGGTTTGTCTTGTATTTTTCATTTTTTTGGGAGTTTTTTTTTTTTTGAAGTGTTTATGTGCACTCTACACGCAAGCGCCAACTCCATCGACGTCAGGTTCGCGTCATGTTGAAAACACGATCAAAATTGAAGAAAACTCTAAAATAGAATACTACAACTAAAATTATTAAAATTTCAAACAAATAAATATAGATAAACAAACATTGTAATTTCCCTTGATTTAAATTCAAAGAAATTATTTCGAAAAGTAACCAAATCCATTTAGATATACTCTACTCCCACCATCATGCATGTCCATATCCAAGAAACACTTGCATGTGCATGCTCTAAGAATAGGCACACAACATTTAAGGACAATAAGAAACAAACACTTACATGATGTCAGATTAAGTGTGAAAGAGATTAATTTTATGAGATTGATTTTCGATCTCTTGACACCTACTCATAAAATTATTATTTTTTATGTCAAAAGTATTATTTTTCGTTATAGGTATGGATCAAGTCAACTCATTTCACATATATCGATCCATAAGATCATCTTACAAAAGATCTACTCAAATAGAAAAAAATGACCAAACCCGTGGTCCGTATTAAGCACGCTTAATGCCCAATAAAGAGCAAAACCAAGAGTATTAAAACTTTCATATAGATTTCAAACAATTCGAAATTTTTTCCTCTAAAAGAATTCTGGCCTCATTTGTTTTTCACCAAATTAATTAGCTCCATAATATAAAAAAAACAAAAATAAAACTATCTTGTTTTAAATCATTCAAAAGATGTGTTGGATTGAGAAGATGATCACTCGAAAGATGATCAGTCGAATCAGAATCCAATTTAGTAAAAAAGAAAATTGGTATTTGAATATCGATCCATTCATATTTTTTAATAAACGAGGTGGAGATGGCGATTTGTGTCGTAAAATTAATTAATTTTTAATATTAAAAGCCTCTTCGTTTACTTTTTCAATTTAATTTCGGTAGACCCCTTTACGACAGGTATATTTATTGTGGGCTGGTGGGCCATTGCCTTTCTGAAAGAATCAAATAAATGGGCCGAGATATGATATTTTACTTAGTCAAAAGCCTAACCTTTCCCCAATTATTGTGGCATAATAAAAGGACAATAATTTGATGCCAAACGAGTGATTGCCATTCATCCCAAAACATTAATTCTCTTTAAATTAAAATATTCTATTGAAAAATACGTTTTTGGTTTTATTAAAGTCATTTATATAATAAGTTTTTTTGAAACATACGTTTTTGGTTTTATTAAAGTCGTTTATATAATAAGTTTTTGTGTTCGTTTGATTAAACGTGTTTAAGTGTGAGTAATATTGAAATATGTGAGTCGTAAAAAAAATATTATCATCTGGTTGATTGTGTGAGTCATAAAAGATGTATTATGATTAAATGTTCTTTAACTGAGATTAGTATTNTCTACTGTATACAATTTTGCAATAAAATCCACAAATACTATGACAAGAAGGTATTTTTATATTTAGATAAACTCAAATGTTCTAATATAAGGACAAAGTCACAGTTTTTGTGGAAGACAATGAAATGCAATAAAACAAAAAATAATAAACAAGGGAAAAAATTCTCACAATTTAATCCATTATTTGACAGTAATTTTTTTATTTTATTAAAGTTGAAGATATGATAATAACCACTTAGGAAGGATACCAACTTTTTCTTCCAACTTTACCTTTATATGATATTAATATTACACTTTTGTTTTTTGTTTTTTGTTTTTTTAAATTTCAATACACACTTTTATTTTTATTTTTTTATTTCAACAATTCAAATATCAATTTAGTCCCTTCATAATTTATCAAATTTCACTTTAGTCTATCGATAATGATAAAAAAAACTGTACATATATGTATCACATGTACAGAATAACTAGTATCATATGGTTGTTGAACTCTCGTTTCTAGATAATATGCATGTTTTTAGAAGACTGCACACTGGTTTTTTTTAAGCTAATCATGGCCCCATTTTTGACATTTTCTAATCTTCTAAAATTATTAATTTCTAGAAATTATAAATAAATTTTATTCTAGAATGTGAATACTTTCCAAGATCAGCGAAAAAAAATGTAATGGGCGTCTGGGAATTTGACATTTTTATCCCATTGTGTTCACAATTTTGACAATTAATATTTTAAAGTCTCTTAATTATAATATTATTAATATTATAATTTTAAACGTATAATTGCACACTTATTAGATGCCCCCTATTTATTTGACATTTTTCTACTTGTGTAACAATCTTCGTTTCTAGAACTATTAGAATTTAGAATTTTATTGTGTAGGGTTTTTTTTTTATTAACGTAACCAAGTGCGTTCGAGGCATCGTTTTTTAGGAAATGTGTAAGAAGGAGAAAGATTCGGTCTGAATATCGTAATCCTAATCTATATAAACCATTTCATTGAAGAGAGAGCATTTTCAGATAAAAAATGAAACTATTATGACATTCGCCTTAATAGGTCTGTTCTATGCTCCCTCCGTTTCCCCCTCCACTTTTACACCAAGTAATCTCATATGTATGGACCGATGCAAACACTTGGTTACGTCTTTTAAGCCAAGTTTAGACCGAGTAAATTTAATTATGACGAGTTTTAGATTTATTCTTATTTATGTTAGGAAACTTACAAATTACTATCGATTTAAATAGATTTTAAGTCGATGTTAAAATCAGTTTTCAAATCATATCTCTTAAAATAGATTAAATTCATCCATGCCAACGTAATATGTTTGAAAAAAGTGTAATTTATAGACCCTATAAAGTTGACATTGTCTAATACCACAAGTGCATAAGATAATTTATTTCACAAGGAACTTTATCATAAGAAAGGATCCATTCTTGATGAAAAGTAGAAAATTTTCCATTTACCTTTGTGCAATTATATGTTTATTTATTCACTTACATATAATTTTAGAATTTGGAGTAAGTTTTCGATAAAAGTGCATATAACATATAGTGTTAATTAAATATAATATTATAGTCTAGACAAGATACATCATCATCATCATAGTTAACTCGACCGTGAAATATACGTAGAGTATGGTGTTATACTATACGTAATTATTTTACTCCACCTTTGTCTTCTTAAAATTTTCACTCTTCCCCCTTAAAATTTTTAATATATTTTCTCGTCCCCTTAATTTCGTTTTTCTGGCTCCATCTCTGACAACAGTTTTCCCACTATTAGATTAAAAAGGTGGTGATTCTAGGTAATTGCATATAATTTAGATAATTTTGCTCCCACCCCCATTGAAAATTATTGATCAATAGGGTTTCTTGGCCCTTTGGTCCCCGAGCTATACGAAAATACCCGTTCGACCCCTACGAATATTCAACATGTTAAATATTTTGTCCCAAAATAAATTTAACTAAATAAAAGTTAAGCTCGTGTAGTCTATTCATTGCACATATGCATGCATTAGAAGGAATTTGTGTTTTCTATCATTCACGGTTTGGGTATAGATTCATTCGACATATTGAATTTGGCATGACGGTACTTCGTGTTCATATCATTTAATAATTTACTAAGTTAGGTCGATTGGTTTGTTGTGACGAGTTAATTGTATATGAAATATAAAAGTATTTGTCAAGGTGTTTTAAATATTTCAATAGAGTTTCAAACTGTTATATTTTACAAGTGACACATTAAAATTTGAAAAGTAGTTCCAAACTTTTATAATCGAATTGAAAATAAGGTAAAAACTTGTGTGAGACGGTCTCACGGATCGTATTTTGTGATATTGATATCTTATTTGGGTCATCCATGAAAAGGTATTACTTTTTATTGTGAATATCGATAGGATTGAACTGTCTCACATATAAAGATTCGTGAGAACGTCTCACAAGAGACCTACTCTTGAAATAAATACAAGTATTTTCATGATAGAGTTCGAGCTCAACTCGATGTTTCTAATCGATTCAAAACTAAAAAGATAAACTATTTCAGACATGAGTTCAGTTCAGATGAAGTCCAAATTCAAGTTCGACTTGGTTTAGACTTAAGACGAGTTTGAATACAAAAGTTATATATAACTTAAAAAGAACACTTCGTGATAGATAGATGTTTCGCAAAAAAAGAGAAATCGGTGGGCTGAAAACAAATAACCCCATCGTAAGGGGTCAATTGCAAATTCACAAATACGGGACAAACATCCAGTTCCTCATCAGTATACGCTTCGTTTCTAAGACGAGGCGGTTCCCAAAGGCAGACACGTCCACGCAAGAAAGTATTTACGAAATATTCAAATAAACATACGAATCTTTATTATTTCAAGAATATTATATATTCACACGCATTAACCAGGAAAAATACAGCAAATCATGGAGTTTTGGGGCCCATTAATTGATGCCTCTTCCCCTATAAAGCGAGTGGACAGGATGATTCATCGCATTAGTTATCCACAGCCCCATAAATACAAATTAACTACACGTCATTCGTTGAGTTCTCTCGCGAATAATTAACTGGAGATTTTTAAGGTGGTTCCTTAAACGGTGTGGAAAGATATATCCTGAGTTTCTTCCCTTTAGCCTTCTTGGGGAGTTACTGAGATTTGTTCTGTGTAAAAAGATTGGAGATTTGATTTATTAGTGATGACCATGCAAATCAAGAAATTGGTGGCTTTACCCGCCCGCACAGGCAGACATTTGCAGCGTTACAGCCAGGGTTTTCGTCTGGTTGTCGGGTAATTTTCTTGAAAACCTTATCTTTTGAAGAAAATAAAAAGTTTTGAGATTTTACCCAGCAACTTTTGAGAAGGGGTTCCCGGTTGTGTTGAAGTTGGCGTTTGTAATTGAAAATGATGACTGAGGAATTTTTTTTTAAGCTTCAAAGATGGAACTTTTCTTTGTTCTTTGATTTGCTGATATACAATGATTGGCTGAAAATGATGTATTTGTCTGATTATCGCTTCCCTTTGACGAATTGTGCAGATGTATCCCGTACAGATTCAGGAAAACCAACAAATCACCCCAAAACCACGAGATTTCAATTCATGATTTGGAGGTTCTTTTGATTAGCTCTCAAAAGAGTCCAAGAATGATGTTTCCTAAGGTAGTTTTGGGCGCATATTAGTTAACTTTGAATTAAAATAATGAGAAAGACAAGAATTTGTAGTTATTTAAGACCATCTTTGGTTTGAGACTGATCTTTTGCAATGGAATTTTCAGGGTGGTTGGGAACTCGATGAAGATATCAGAATGGCTGCTTCAAGAGAAACCATCGAAGAAGCCGGTGTAATCGGCTTACTCGAGGTGAATATCTCGCCTTCTTGTAGAATAATTGAACAATGTTTATGTACATAAATTCTTTTGTGATTCTAAAGATTTCCTGGTTACCATTTTCTTGCAGGATAAATTAGGCGAATGGGTTTTCAAGAGCAGAAGCCAAGATAAATACCACGAGGCATCGATGTTTCCCCTCCTTGTAACCGAGGAACTCGATGTTTGGCCGGAGAAAGATGTCCGCCAACGAGTTTGGGTACGATTCAGAGTACTATACAATTCAATGTCATATCACGTGTGATGATGATGATCTCTCTAACATGTCATTTGATCCTATATATGATACAGATGTCTGTGAATGAAGCTAGAGAAGCATGTGCACATCCTTGGATGAAGGAGGCATTAGAGGCCTTTGTCAGTCAATTTTCGGCTCCAACGAGGATGGTGGAAGAGCCTCTGATGTTGCCTAGACTAGGATCTTGCCGAGTGGACGAATTGAGATTGTGCAGGAGGGCTCAAAATGGGGATGATGATGTTGATCGATATTTGATTAGTTGATCTATTAGACTATAATCCCACGACTTTTCGAGGGTTGGGTTGTTAACTTTGCGGCATACTAGTTGCTGTAATGATTTGGAATTGGTAGTATAAGGAGGGAGAGTTGGTAGAGATTATGTACAGCTTCATTCTTGGATTCATTCTTTCTTTTACTACACGAGTCTTGTCATAACTCGAGTTCGAGATCGAGTTCGAGTCCGAGATTACTTCGTGTGTAAGCAGTTAGGGTGACTTGTATATTAAGAATGGTAACTTTCATTATGTGTATTAAAAGTTTGTTCATTAACATTGAATCAGTGATTTTTAGGCCTATTTTCTAGACAATTTAGAAATAAACAAGTCTTTTGTGAGACGGTCTCACGAATTTTTATCAGTGAGACGGGTCAACTTTACCGATATTCACAATAAAAAATAATATTTTTTCATGAATGATCCAAATAAGATATTTGACCTACGAAATTAATCCGTGACACCGTCTAACAAGAGTTTTTGTGTTTAGAAACATAGCTTTCCTTTTCTAAAATTGAATTTTAGAAAATTACAAATAAAATTTTTGAGTATTTTTATCATATAAAATGAACTTTGTACAATTCAAATTGGTTTCATTGCCAACTGCTTTGCCAATGGGAACAAGGAATTTGAGGTGGGAACACTGTTCTTTCTACAAAACCAGTTCAAATATTTGATGTCCAGATTTCTAGTTTTAGATAAGTACAAAACTATACAAACACTTTCCTTTCAAAAAAACTACACTTTTAAGAAAAACACAAAAAAACTCTCATAAAGACGGTTTCACGTGTCAATTTTATAAAATTGGTAGTCATCCATGAAAAAAGATATTTTTAATGTCAAAAATATTATTTTTTTATTGTAAAATTGATAAAGTTGACTCGTCTCTCACAAAAAAGATATTGAGATATGCATATAAGTGATAGTAATAAACTAATCCGACTCGAATTACGTGTAACCGACTCAATGAATAACCTATTTGTTGGGCCGGAACTATAAGATATGGGCTTTACTAACTTAGCTCACAATCCCTTTCTTCGTTGATGATACGGCCCGCCCTACTTCAGTAGTAGTATTTATTATTACCTGTTACATTATACTATGTTTGTATATAAATATTTTTATTATGTATATTTGTGATCTTTGTAATTTTGATTTTTTATTTTATTAAATTTTAACGTAATGTAAAACTAACATGCATAATATCATATCAGTATTCTCAATGAAAAATGACTAAAAATGAAAAAATTCACGTTATCTTTTTCCTACCACAGACCGAAAGGAAAAAACATCACTAAATTTGTACCTTCCGTTATTTCATATATGACAATGAGGCCGAACTAAAACAAAATACCTTTTTTGTTACTAAGTAAGATTCGATGCAAAGCTAAGACTGAAATTCGTTATCATAGAAAACCCGAAAATCCTAAATAAAAGCAAACAGATAAAAATGGTATTTTATAGCATTTTTCATAGATGAAAAAATTTTGGGGCCTAATATTTGAGGCTCTAGAAATTAATTAAGCCAGCGAGTCTCCCACAAATCAAAGGGTTTCTCAGGAAATATAATATTTTTCGAATTTCCATATTAATCGACAAAATCTTAGTTGGATAATCTTGATTATTCTGACTTGTCCACTTCAATATATAACTAACATGTATATATATATATATACATTTAAAATTGACAAGTTGTGACGTTCCAACTTCCCAATTACGGTNTGTTTGAGTTAAGGGAGACTTGGGCTCTATTTTTGTTGATAAATATTATTATTGACCGATAATAAAATATCTATATTTTTAAAAAGAGAAATGATAATAAACTATGTTTTTATAATTCAAGATGTAAACGAACAAAGTCGTTCGTGAGCCACCTAAAGTTCGATTCGATAAAAAATTCGTTCGACAAAGAGCTTTAAATCTTAATCTTGAATGTGTCATGTGTGTATAATTTGTTTACTTTCATAATCGACTTTCCATGATTATTATTATAATAATGCGATTATTATTATTTTTATACTGTTTTATTAATTTATTAAAAATGAAAATTTAATGATATGTGGGAAATATAATTTGTACCAACAAAATTAATTGGCCCAAAACCAACATTTAATTGTGAATTTCTAAAATAATTTAAAATTAAATGAATTTATTTTATACACAAAAATAAAATCTTTTAGTCCCATATACATATTAATTATTATTATTCCATATGGGAAATTGATTTATTGTATATTTTTTTATTTCAAGATAAAATGATCAGATAAAATATAATAAACAAAAAAAACTAAGATTAATTAATTATCAAGAAAAATTTGACTCAGTTTTTTTTATTTACTTAATATTAATATTTTCTCGTAATTTTCTTCTCATTTATTTTTGCTTAGGGCATCCACAACGGTGGATATTATCCAAACCATGTCATCCAAATATCTTCTCCATTGAAATATTCACCATTGCACACTATTGATTTGTGTGCCACAACAATACCCGGTTACAAATTTGTAACCGGATATTGTATTTTTTTTAATTTCTTGAAACAAGCGTGATTGAGACGCCCTTGTTTTTTGGGTCGAGTTTTTTTTTTTTAGAACGAGATGGGTTGAGATTCTTTTTTTTTTTGTCGAGCTTTTTTTTTTGAGTCGGGCTGGATCGAGATGCGTCGACCCAAGCTCTGTGAAGAGCTTGGGTGGGTCGAGGTGAATCCTCGACCAGAGCAGTTTTAATTTTTTTTTTCTTGATTTTTTTATTTATTTAATTATATTTAATTATTATGAAGCAGTTTTATTTATTTTTTTCATTTATTTAATTATATTTAATTATTTATGTAAAATATAAATGGACAATTGAATGGAATATGCACAACGTTTTTTTTTGAGTCGTGCTGGGTCGAGGTGCCTCGACCATTGTGAAGAGCTTGGGTCTTTGGGTCTCGGCAGGAGTTGGGTGGGTCGAGGTGAAAAGCCAAGCAGTTTTATTTTTTTTCTTGATTTTTTATTATTTATTTAATTATATTTAATTATTATGAAGTAGTTTTATTTTTTTTTCATTTTTTATTATTTATTTAATTATATTTAATTATTATGTGAAATATAAATGGACAATTGAATGGAATATGCACAACATTTTTTATGTCTTTTTTTAGTATCTTTGTGAATTACTAATTTTCAATTATTATTATTATAAATGTTGTTTTATGATTTGTAATTTATTATTATTAATGTTATAAATATTGTTTTGTGGTAAATTAGTTTTGTATAGTTCGTTATAAATTTTTTAATTTTATTAATATTTTTTTTATTACAAATTAGTTATTCAAAAATAATGGTTATAATCTTTCTAGTTTTATATTTCAATAAAAATATAATACTAAATAATAGATGAAAGTAATTAAAGTGGTTAAATGATTTTATTTAAATGAAAATAAAATATTAATTAAAGTGACAGTGAGATCCATAAATATTTAGTTGGTGTGATATTTGATTGTGAAATATGAAATATTTGAGTAGAAAAATATTTGATTGATGATGTGAATTATGAGTTCCACAAATATTTGAAAGAAATATTTTTCTTATCGTGGATGACCTAACAGTAATCCAAAAATTAATTGATTGTGATTCACGTTTCCGAACACCAAATTAACTGATAAATTGTATATTTCATTATTCACACCGAATCCAAGAAACTTTTGATTCAACCAATAAATTCCGAAAGAAAAGTTTGACAGTAGAAAAATAGCAAATTTAAAGAAAATTAAACATAAAACTAAGTAACAAGAAGGGGAATATGTTTTTTTTTTAAACCTGTCTCACGTGTTTATATTTACAACAGATCGAATGAATTCATATTTATAATGAAAAATAATTTCATAAATTAATTCAAATTACAGACCTTTATAAAATTGAATTATGAGAATATTTCATACAATTTTTTTTGTGAATTAATAAAAAAATTATTTATTTATTCATAGGCATGTTTTGAGCTTTGGTTGACTTAGTTGAGTAGTTTAAATCACAATGNCGAAGGTGTTGAAAATATAAAATATATATGGTTTGAAATATTATTTATTTATTATATTTATTTTCGTGTTCATCAATGAAATGACACTATAATAAATATACACCGTTTCATAATTTGTATGTCATATATAAATCGTCACAAAAACTCATGTGAGACGGTTTTACAGTCAATTTTGTGAAACAGATATTTTATATGAGTAATCCACGAAAAAATAATGTTTTTTTATGTCGAATATATTAATTTTTATTGTAAATATAAATATAATTAATGTATTTAAAGAATAATACAATATAAATATAATTAATGTATTTAAAGAATAAAAATATATAAAATCATCTAATTAAAAACTTACTCATAAATTATTGGTATTTGATTTTAAAAAATAGAATCCCCTTATTCCCAGCTAGGATCACTCCGTCTCAAGACTTGAATAACCCTCTCTCACACACACACTGCTTTTCTTTCTCTAACACACAGAGTGGCAGATTCATTCATGGCGTTCATTAAGTTCATCCCTCCCAACCAAATCCCTCACTCGCTTACCGCTTCACCACATGCTTCATAATGGAGCACTCAACCAAATGATTCGCCGCCCTTTTTTCTTCTTCTAGATTAAGATCACAATAATTCAATAGATTACACAATGTGGGCACTGGGTTCACGGAAGTTCCCTGAAATGTTGTTTCTCCTTTTCTTGTTCTTCTCTTTCACTGTTTCCTCGGATCTGTCGACTGATAGGGAGGCCCTCTTGGCCTTCCGGTCCGCTGTCGGCGGCCGCACTCTGCTTTGGAACACCACCCTTACCACCCCATGCAACTGGCCTGGTGTTCTGTGTGAGAACAACCGGGTTACGGTCCTCCGTCTCCCGGGCTCGTCTCTATTTGGTTCCATTCCTCCCAACACTTTGTCCGGTTTAACGCTTCTTCGTACTCTCAGCCTTCGCCTCAACCATCTCTCTGGTCCGCTTCCCTCTGACCTCTCGCAGCTTTCTCAGCTTCGGAATATTTATCTTCAGGGGAACCAGTTTTCCGGCCCTGTGCCTGAATTTCTTTTTTCCCTTCAGGCCCTTGTGCGGTTAAATCTGGCTTCGAACAATTTCTCGGGTCAAATTCCATCCGGGTTTAACAATTTGACCCGTCTGCGTACGCTTTACCTGGAGGATAACCAGTTCAGTGGCGTTTTACCCGACATTGATATACCTTTTCTTGCTCAGTTTAATGTTTCTTTTAATAATTTAAATGGGTCGGTGCCGAAAGGACTTGGGGGGAAGCCCAAAGATGCGTTTTTGGGAACTTTGCTTTGTGGGAAGCCTCTTGATAATGCATGTGCTGAAAACGGGGGGAAAGTTCCGGCTGCCTCTCCTGAAGAGAATGGAAATGGGAGTGGAAACTCGGGAAATGGTGGGAAGAAAAAGTTGTCTGTTGGTGCAATTGCTGGAATCGTGATAGGATCTGTTGTTGGATTTATTTTACTGCTATTTATTGTTTTGTTTTTGTGTATGAAGAGGAGCGGAAAGAAGGCTAGGTCTGTTGATTTAGCGGCGATCAAAAGCCAAGAAAATGACTCGGGCAGAAAACCAGTGGAGGCTGAGAATGGCGGGATGGGCAATGGATTTTCTGTGGCCTCCGCAGCCGCTGCTGCAATGAGTGCTAATGGGAATGGGAGGGCAGAAAATGGAGCTGACATGGCAGCTGCCAAGAAATTAGTGTTCTTTGGTAACGGGTCGAGGATGTTCGATTTGGAAGAGTTGCTGAGGGCCTCGGCCGAGGTTTTGGGGAAGGGGACGTTTGGTACATCATACAAGGCTGTTTTGGAAGTGGGGACTGTGATGGTTGTGAAAAGGTTGAAAGATGTTACCACTTCAGAAAAAGAATTCAAGGAGAAAATTGAGGGGGTTGGAGCCATGGAGCACGATAATTTGGTGCCTCTTAGAGCTTATTACTACAGTAGAGAGGAGAAGCTTCTTGTATATGATTACATGCAAATGGGAAGCCTTTCTGCACTTCTTCATGGTGAGTCAGATTTCTAGAATTCTCTGCTTCAATTTAGTTTATGATATATTTATATCGATCTTGGCTCAAATATACAACGGGAATTTTCAAGGCTACAAAATTTCATTAAACTTCACTGAACAAATTAAATCTGGCCTTTCTATTTGGTTACTGCTTGCAAAGATAGTATCTTTTACAGTGATACTATGTAGGATATGGATTTTTGCTTGTAATAATCATTCATGATGCGAAGATACATCGACAAATTGGCTCTCTGGCATGTAAATCGTTAGTGAGAATAACATGTTTATATATTGCCGGTGACGTGTACCGGAGGCTAAAACTCCAGCAAACATCTAAATTTGCTGCTATGAGATTGCTGCTCCTGATTTATCAACCACTTAGCTTAAGTTGGCGAGAATTTCATTTTGTAGCAAATGATAGATTAAAGTTTTTATCTTAGATGAAAGTTATTTTACACACAAAAAAAAAACCATATAAGTCATATGTTAAATAAGAGACTTGGTAGAGATTTGGTATCAATCTATCGCTTTTATTATTCATTCAACTTCATCTATGCTGGCAGTGCTTCATATGCAATTCTTTCTGGTTTAGAAGTTGACTTTATTCGTTTTCTCGTTGTGTTTAATTAATTCTTGGTTATATTGGTAAGAGTTGGTAGTTTGGTGTGTTCCACCAAAAAGCATAACCTTTAACCTCTAAATTCAAGTAATTGCTTTATTTGGCGATAATTTACTAATTTAGCTGCTGTAATGGGCTTTCTTACCATTTTAACCATACTCTGCTCAGGAAATAAAGGGGCTGGTCGAACACCATTAAATTGGGAAGCGAGATCAAGCATTTTACTTGGAGCTGCTCGTGCGATCGAGTACATTCATTTTCAAGGTCCCAATGTGGCCCATGGAAACATTAAATCATCAAATATCCTTCTTACCAAGTCGTGTGAACCTAGAGTCTCTGATTATGGACTGAACCATCTAGTTGGTCCTTCATCCTCTCCAACCCGAACCACCGGATATCGTGCGCCAGAAGTGACTGATCCTCGCAAAGTCTCCCAAAAAGCTGATGTTTACGGCTTTGGTGTGTTGCTCTTGGAGCTTCTTACAGGCAAAGCACCTACACACACCCTCTTGAATGATGAAGGAGTCGACCTGCCAAGATGGGTTCAGTCTGTAGTCCGAGAAGAGTGGACTTCTGAAGTTTTTGATCTTGAACTCCTCCGGTACCAGAACGTAGAGGAAGAACTAGTGCAAGTCTTGCAAATCGGTATCGACTGCACATCTCAGCACCCGGATAATCGGCCCTCCATTTCTGAAGTTGCGAGACGGATCGAAGATCTAAAACTATCAACATCACGAGACACATAAGGTCAGATTGTTGATCATGTGACTGAAGCTGATTAAAAAGTTCTGTCAAGAGATCTCCAACCGAGAAATTTAATCTTTTTCGAGCTTGGTTGTATTCGTTTGTTGATTTGAGCGTGGTTCTTACTTCTTAGTTGTCAAGAATTAGCAGCTCATCAACTTTTCCCCCTCCCATCGTTAGTCCATTTTTCCTTGGATGGAATATGGTTGCTGTAATTATTGCCTGTACCTTTACTCTTTTTTTTTTCTTTTGCTTTGTTTTTTAAACTTCATTATTTCCCTTTGTGTTGAATTTGATCAAGAGCCAGTAGTTACTTATTGTGACTCAATTTGCTGCATACAACTGAACTTGGATTCGCGACGAGCTAATACAGCAACTTGACTCTTATCAAACCGCGACATCAATCGATTTCGTTTCGAATCTGTCAATCAAATTACTGCGTGGAGCTGGTAACAAATTCTCCATAAACACCAATAAATATAATGTTTCAAATTTGAGCCTTGGTGAAGGTGACAAATACCTGCAATCCTCACAAGTAAAGAGTGCTGGTGAGAGTCACAAAAGTGTGACATTATGTCATATAAAGTACTGCATGCAAAAGCAAATTACCAGATAACTAAAAAGTGCTGGTGAGGGTCACAAAAGTACTTCATGTAATTTGAATGTAGCCCACCAAAAATGATGAGTATAATTTCAAAAGCACTAAATGTGGGATTATCACAATTGGTCAAGAACACAATATCTCATTCCACTTTTAGAACTTTTCGTGTTAGATAGATTACAAGTCATCAGACGCGACGTGTAACCGGAAACATAGTAAACTTTAGCAATGTATTCTATTTGATGTGCTCAAAGGCGTTCACGTTACTCAAAAATATACAATAACTTGTCATGGGGACGATCATGGTTGTGGATGTGTTCCTTTTTCAATATGTTGATTTAAATTCACATAATATCCATAATCACTGAAAAAGGAGGCTAAAATCGATCTCAACAATTTTCAGTCTTTTTTAAAAAAGTTGATAATTAATGCTAATTTAAGTGAAAATGACATCCAACACACAACAATACATATGCCAACTAAATTTATAGGTCAAATGAAATAATTGTACTCAAATGGTTCAACATCCCAATCCCAATCCCAATCCCAATCGGCAGTTAAAGCCTGAGGGACATTAAAGAATTAAGATTGATAATGGTTATGAAATACGTGTCTAAAAAATGATCAAAAACTTTTGTGAGAATGATCGCTTATTTGGGTCATCTATGAAAAAATATTAATTTTTATGTTAAGAGTATTACCTTTTATTTTGAATATCTGTATGATTGACCCGTCTCACAGATAAAGATTCGTGAGACCGTCTCACAAAAAACCTACTCTAAAAAATATCAATTTTAATATTGCGATGTATTTTGGTATCATACCGTCTCACAAAAAACCTACTCTAAAAAATATCAATTTTAATATTGCGATGTATTTTGGTATCATATTTTTAGTCTGATATCTTTAATTAAATCAGTTATAGTCGTCATATAGTCATATTTCGATATGATTTTAACAAAAATTATTAAATTTCATCGTCAAAATATAAGTAATTGACTCAAAGAATGATATCAAACTCAAAATGTCGTACATATTACGAATAGCAGGTTAATTATTGACATTTTCTCTTTGAATTGTATTCTTTCCTTTCTACAAATAAAAGCGATTTTTTCCTTCAAAAAAAAAAAAAAAATAAAAAATAAAAGCGATTTTGTTGGCCCACTTCGTGAACGTGATAATGAATGCTATTGCTTTGTTTTAAATCACACCAACGGCGGTCTTTTCCTACAGTCTTAACAAATATCTTTTCTAAGTCAAATTGGCATATTTCTGTCTAATCTAAGACGACCTTAGATGAATTGAGTTGTTTTACAAAATTTTGGAAAAATATTTGATTCCTATTTTAA
The DNA here is from genome assembly GCF_012295235.1 of Primulina huaijiensis. Lineage (NCBI taxonomy): Eukaryota > Viridiplantae > Streptophyta > Magnoliopsida > Lamiales > Gesneriaceae > Primulina > Primulina huaijiensis. The sequence goes on along the minus strand of NC_133309.1, from coordinate 24,849,160 downwards.
TTTTTCGAATTTAAATCGAGATCGAATATGTTCAAACTTAAGTCGAACTCGAGTTAAAATTATTTTGTTTTATATTTCGCGAGCCGCTCGCAACTCTTGATATTTTATTATTTTAATATATATATATATATATTTTTCGAACTTTCATTCTCAAGCCTTATTAGCTGAACAATAATTCAATTATCTCAAAAATAGGTTCGAAGAATTTGGGTCGAGCTCGAAATCGAACTTCATTTCGAGCCAAACTCGAGCAAAAAAAAAATAAAAAAATATCGAGCTGAACTCGAATATACTTAATTTGAGCATTAAATTTTTGCTATTATTCGGGTCGATTCTGTTTGTTTACAATTACACCCTAGTCAAATCAATTGAACAATTAAAGTCGGTTATTTTGATAAATAAGATAATAATCAATTTTTAATAGAGGAAACAACAAATATTACAATACGAAATCAACCTAATTACTTAATATTAGAATATATCCACAATAAAAAATGACTAAAGATTTTTTTAAAAAGTATAACTATTATTTACTCTTTTTTAGGGTTATTATCGTGGAAAATATAACGATTAACAGCGACTTATTTAATAAAAAATAATATTGATAAAATCGGAAAAAGTAAAAGAAAATCCTTAATTCTGTCTATGCTAACCAAATCGGATCCGGTCCAGACCCGTTTTTAACCGGGCTTGTTTAATACGGATCTTCATATTCTACCCTCTCGGGATTTTTGGGCCGTTTATAGCTTAAACGCCAATATGGGCCCTACCTGTTGGGCCATCGTGGAGATCACTGCCGAATATTCAATAACGAATGGGCTTCTAATTGGTATTAATACAATCAATGTGGCCCAAATTAACTGGGTATAAAATTGGACCCCAAGTTGATTCCCTGAGCTTGGGCTTTAATTGGGCCTTGTTCGATTTCGACTCGAATTCGATATATACGACAAATTAAATTAGTGTCAGCCCATTGTCGAGAATTGTTGCCCTTAGATACTTACAAGTCTTTATATAGCACGAATTCTTGCATTATACATTAGAAACAACCATTTTTGGCTCATCAATTGCTCCTCCTCATTACTCCAATGTATGTCCTAAATCGGTACTCTATTGTCTACACTACGTGCCGACAACATTGGAGCCACTTATCAGCCAAAGAATTTGAATTTATGTATCCTTCACAATCGAATTACGTCGCGAAAATAATGAATATCACTTTTTTTTTATCCGTAAATAAACGAATATACATACATATTGACCCGAGAAAAATAATGTCGTATATACGTTTTGAAGGAACATGTACTATCGACGTTTCCTCGTACTTTTAAGAAAAAAATTAAGCAGACGTATATTTTTAAAATCTTTATCCATTTTTAGTTTATATATATATATGTATATGTATATGTATATGTGTATGTATAATTGACGTTTTAGTTTGGAATTAAGTGTAGTCCACTAAAATAAAATTGGGGGCAACAAGAAGAGGTGCATGTAAAGCATTTGGGGCAAAAACTCAATCATGGCAAATGGTATACATACAACAAATGCTCATTCGGTACGTATAAATTTATGCTCGAATATCGATTTTTATTTTCGCGATTTGTTGGTGTAACAACAACAACAACAATAATAAAAAGTATTTGAAATACTATCACATATATAGTTTAATTAAGTTGAGTGGGTGCTATCATAGTATCATTTAAGATAATATATACATCTAAAACTTTTGATTTCTCAAATAATTTATTATCATAAGTATGGCATTAAAAAAATAGGGTTGAAACTTGAAAGTACATTTACCCATTAAGAGAATGGAGCATGGTTTGTTCCTCTTTTTATCTCTTTATAATTTTTTTCATCCCTTTTTCTTTTTTGGTTGCAAAGTGGTAACCTTTTTTGAGAATGAGACCTTTTTAGTCTCCATGTGCTCCCATCAACTTCATCTCCAATAGTGGGTTCATTTCATATGAAAGACAAACACATTCACAAAAGAAAAAGGATGGAAGTTCCCACAATCAAAAGAAATCTTTAACTTTCTTGGATTAATCTTCCATCTTAGATAACTCAAATGTGCCAAATTTCCTTGAATCCCTTGGATATAAATTTATATGATGGTGTATCACACACACATACACATATATATGGATGTATGTATATGTGAGAATTGGGATGAATAACAAACAAAAAGTAAGAAAGGAGGGGGAGGGGGAGGGGGGGGGGGTAACATGTCACACACACACTAGGAAAAGGAATAAAGTTAGCAAAGGTCCTATTTACAACCAAAAAGCTTATTTGAAATGACATCTGCTTTGCTAGGAAGGATCTAAAGAAAAGAGGAAGTGGCAATTTTTTTTTATATATCTTATATATGTAAGAATATAGATACAGATTTAAATCATCGACCAACTAACCCTAATCATCAATATATGAACAACATGGGGTCCAATTTTATTATTGTTACTACATTTTGGAATCTTTCATTGTTTTGTTTTTAAATAAGAAGTCTCAACTCATGAAGGAAGTAAGTATTGTGAATTGTTTTGTTAGTTTTTACACGAGCATATTCGTAACGTTAAAAATACTGGATTCTTGATTTCGAGTTCATTACATTTACAAGTTTTCGGATGTGTAATTTTGGATATGAGCATAACTTATATTCAGTTTAAGATTGAGATTTGAACTCGAATGAATGAGATCGATTCACCTAATTTCTAGTGGGTGCCTTTTTCATAACTTTTTGTTAAGAGACAATTTGCTGAGGGTTAGGTAATCTTGCTAGCTATAAACATGATGTTAGTTAATTCCCATTTAGTTTGTGAAAGATGACAATTACATTTTTTTTTTTCAAAATATGCTCCTCTTTTCTATACTTTTTAAAGCATCAACATATACACAAATCTCACAATTTTATTGAGATAATATATTTAATATCATGATTAATTTGATTTCACTAATAATTAGGCGACAATTGATTTATTCGAGATGACTTGAAATATGATATACATAACGTCATATGTATGATCTCATAAAAGTACGACTACTCGCACTCGTAAAAAAAAAAAAAAAATCAAGCATGTATTATTTCTTAAATACTCAAACCTAGATAAATAAATAATTTATAATGCCATGTTAGTTAAGTAGATATTAATTAATTAATGAACATATTTATGTAAACAATAAAGTTAAAAAAAATATTAAATAATAATTGAGCTATCCAAGAATGATAGGAATTGCATTGAGGGAAGACAGAGCATGTGGGTAGGGTAAACCACACAACTTTAAATCCAAAAAGAGAAGTTTCCCTGAGAAAGTCCAAAAGTCAAAGCATCAAATCTAAAAGAGTAAAAAGCGCCTTTCCAAAAGAATCAAAGCGTGCAATTATACGTTTTTAGGCTTCATTTTTTTTGTAACAAATCAACTGTAGAGTACCGTATATATTTGTTGTTGTTATTATTACTTCTGGATCTCTACCTCTATCCCAACAATCCCACACACAAACACACAGACACATGTATTAATATCATGATACACGCGTTGTTTGTTTGTATAATTTTTCCAAATTTTTTGATACCCTAATACACACGTTGTGTGTTTGTACAATTTTTCAAAATTTTTTTTGAGATTAATAACTGTTGAAAAATAAATTAGATATTTTGAATAAAAAAATATATCATAACACCAACTTATTTTTCTCTATTAAGTACCTCTAGCCCAACAATCCCACACACACACACATATAATATATATATAGGCATTATTACTTTGATATACGTGTTGCGTGTTTGTGCAAATATAAAATAAAAGTATTGGCCAAGAAAAACGAATTTTGAGTTCCTGTTCAATTTATTTACAAAAAAAATTGGAAAATGATTTTTACATTAACTTGTTTAATTTTGTGTTTTAATCCATTACGTTGTCAAAATTCGGTTTTGATATACGAATTTCATTTTTCAGTTATTTTGGTCTGATTGTTGATATGACATCTGAAAATTGACAATTTTCGATATCGTGTCAGTATTTTTCGACGTCATATCATCAATTGCAATGATGTGTGTGTGTATATA